>NW_011501937.1:14377-17851 GCF_000495115.2 Populus euphratica
TCATTTTGCACTTGAAGTATCAATAACTCCTTAACTAAAGTAATTTTATAATGACATATCTAATAATATAATGTACCTTTAATTTGTAGTAAATGTTCATTTTATATGCAGGCCTATCACCTAAATAAAAGGATTGATTAATGAGTTTAAGTACTGAAATAAAAAGGACAAAGAGATGGCCAAACTTAGAAAAGAGATGCTGATGTAGTCTAAACTGAAACACTGTTCGGTAATTGGGTCATATCTGGAGCTATAGATCTCGAATTTAGTTACACTTTATATGGATGGAAATGTAAGACATAGGCCTAATACTTTTATGGGAGCCCAATATTTAAAAAGATCATTTGCAAGTTCAAATTGTAGCAACAACGAAGAAGTCCGAATCTATTTTGCAGCCCGAACACTGTTTAGTGTTTGACCCATATCTAGAGTTCTAGAAGTCTAAATGACCTTATTTATTTTTCCTGGAAAGCTGAGATAATTTTCTAGAACTTTCATGGTATAAGTAGTTCCAATAATGATATTATCAATGACAATATATTTAGCTAAGAATTTTCAAAAAATCAAGATGTGGCAACCCACTTATCAATTATATATCAAATCAATAGTTTTAAATTTTGACCTATAAAAAAAAGGCATCTTCCATGTATTTAGACATCTTGGTTTCCAGATCAAGATCATGCTCTTACTTTCTCTCTTTGTATTTTTTATAATTCTTAAGTTTTGCTTTTATTAATATCTGGTTTATATCTTTTATTTCTTTTTATTTTATTTAGTTAACTATTATCTTATTTATGTATTATGAATCCTCTAACATTGACATTTGTTGTTATCATTGTTTAATCCTTACATTAATCTTTCATCTCAAAGTTCTTACCAACTTCTTCTTCTTCTTCTTTATTACTGTTATTATTATTATTATTACTACTATTATTATTGTTATTGTTGTTATTGTATTATTATTATCTATAATTTATACAATTAACCTTATTGTGATTCGACCCTAGTCTTACCGAGTTATTTCTTACTTCGACACTCCGGCACTTGAAAGAAGACATCAATTTGTTGGTTGTATCAATAGCCTATTATGTTATTTTTTTACAATTTTAAAATAAAAGGTTTCCATACACATTAATTTAGATATATATTATAAGAGAATAAGCAACATGTATAATTAACTACAATAATTCACTTTATATGAATTACTTTTCTTTTGCTTTTATTAACTACACTTTGTCGATTTGACCAATTCCACATTACTTGTTGAATTTTCTAGCATCACAAGTGACTTAATTCCTACAACCATTAGTTTCCACTATTACGATGAAACTTAGAAACACATATTTCTACAAAGCATTCATCTATATGACTAACTTTTCTATATATAAAATGATTAGTCTCTTTCCAAATAGCCAACATTTATATATCTATAGTTATTCTCTATCCAAACAATTGACTTTAATATATAAAATTTAGTTTATGTCAATACAACAAACTTTAACATATAATAAATAGTCTTCGTTCAAACAACGACTTTAACATCTAATAAATAGCCTCATATCAAATTATCTCTCTCTTTTTTTAATCTTATCCAAACACATTTCATATGTATATATAATCCTAACAAAGGTTTTTTTTTTAAATTAAATTAGTGAGGTGGCGGGCATCTACCTAGCACTTTAGTTGTGCGTGCTGCATCGACTATGAGTCCAACCTCAAATATCTCACCTAATTTCAAGAAAAACACCCCAAGTAGCATCCTAGATTATTTTAAGTCATTGTTTAAACTTGATAAAATGTGCCATTATTTTTTTTCCTCAAACGATTTATTGTATCTCAATTACAATCACCTTGTCCCATATTTCTATTTTTTTTATAAAAAAAAAAAAAACACAACCCAATATTCCAAACCATATGTTTTCACATGAATCACATCCATGAAGACACCATTATATCATCTCACCAATTAATTTAAAGCATGAAAATATCATTTAAAACATGACACTTACTCAATTCTTTTATACTTTTATATTTCTATTTGTCTCAATTCAACTTATACAACAAAAAATCAACCAAATTATTTCACATTTTAGCATTCCAATACATCTTAAACATTTATAATATCACTAAACATTAATAATAAACATAATTCAATCCAATTTCCCCATTTCTTCATTTATATATATAACAACAACAGCCACCACTCATTAGTAATTAATGTTAACATGTTCATAAATTCAATAAAACATCATCAATTAACCAATTTAAATTAAATTCTCAAAAGAAAATTCTCAATCATGGCCGACTCTAAAGTCCTAATTTCCCTTAATATGGTTTTTGATTTCTTTAATTAATTCCTTAGTATTATTTAACTCAACATTAACTAATAGTTGATATAATTTCACAATTACATTCCCAAAATGCATAAACTCTAATTTTTATAATTTTGCAATTTTCAATCTCCTAACAATATTGAACAATAAAAATGCATTTAATGAAGAAAAACCTCTTATCACAACTAGTTAATCCAATTAGAAAACCTTTCAAAGTCAATTCCAAATATTCCTCCATTTTCTTTCCAATTTGCTTAACTTCTTTCTCTATAACTCAACTCTTAAATCTCCCTCTTTCACTCTTTAATTCTTTACTTTTACTTGTTTGAGTTTTCTTACACAATTTCATGTAACTACAAATTATGAAGGTGATATATTATATCAACTCGAGTTAACCTATTATATTTATTATCCAAGCTATGAGACCTTGATAATCTAGTAGAAAGCAAATCAAAATAAATTATGAAGGTATTTTTCTAATTAAACCAATATTAAAGGATGAGATTGCATAAAAATATTATATAAAAAAAATGGCAACAAAACTACCTAAATAAAATCATGTTAATCTACCAAACTTATGACTTAGATATCATGATATCATGTAAACCTTATATACAGAAGCAAAAAAAAAAAAACAATTATAAAGTTCAATTTCTAGCCAACCCAATATTAAAGAATGAAATAGAAAAAAATAAAAATAACAAGAAAATAATCCAATTCAATGCATTTTAACCTGTTAAACTTGTGGTTTGGGTTATGAGACCATGATGATTTCATAAAAAGCAAATTAAAGAACTAAATCTATGATACTGAAATAACTCCATATAGAGCAAAGTGAAAAAGTTATAGATCTTAACTCCCAATCAATCTAATATTAAAGGATAAAATTAAAGAAAAAATTCAAAAAAAAACAAGAAAATTAAGTTGTTAGAGAGTAAACTTAAAGATAATTCAATTAAAAAAGGACTAAAAAAACTTAACCAAGTTAAACTGACACGACTAAAAGATTGATGTCTTCTCCCAAGTGCAGGAGTGTCGAAGTAATAAATAACCCGGCAAGACCGGGGTCGAACCACAGGGAGGTTAATTATACAAATTATAAAAGACAATAGTACAACAACAATAATAACAACAACAACAA
>NW_011501937.1:18872-24372 GCF_000495115.2 Populus euphratica
ATATTTACCACAAATTAAAGGTATCTTATATTATTTGATATATTATTATAAAACATGCTTTGGTTAAGGAGTTATTGATACTTCAAGTGCAAAATGATGATATAAAACCATGATAAAAATACACTTTTAAGTACTAATCACAAACCCTCATCATAGGTCATAAGATTGAGATAATATAAAGCAAATCATGAAAAATCACAAAGCATAATAAAAAAATATTCACTCAAAAAGGGGCATAACAAAATAAATAAAGTCAACATGGATCAAACTATCAAACATGTAACTCAGGTCATCAGATAAAAATAACATTATAGAAATCAAATCAAAAAAGTTTAAAAAGTTCAATTTCTAGTCAACCTAATGTTGAAGTATAAGATATAAAAAAAATCTATGAGAAAGATAGTCCAAAAATACTATCAAATTTAACTCCAGTTACCCTATTAAACTGACGAAAGGGATCATGAGATTAAGAGAAATTCATATAAAGTAAAAAAAAAATCTTATAATCTAACAAATATAATATTGATGATTGAAATTGAAAAAAATTCATGAAATCAGTATATAACTCAATAAAAATAAAATTAAAAAAATTATAAAGCATAATTCTTAATTATAATATTGAAAGATAAAATTTTAAAAAAAATAATAATTAAAAAAATTAAGTTATTAAAAAGTAAAATTAAAAATAAATAAATAAAAATGCCAATAGTATTATCTGAGTATAGCTATAACTATGTAGCCATACCATTTATTCATTTATTCTTTTGTTAATTAATCTGCAAATTAAAAAAATCAACTTAAATCATCAGAGACGAATAGAGGGGCACAACCTCACCACTTTTTTTCTTACTTAAATGACTAAAATATTGTATTTTTATTAATTTCTTAGAATCCCAATTAAGTAACCTTATACATACCATGGCCCACCCAGCTCCATGCTACGTTAATTGACACACACAACGCAACCTAAAAATCTTTTCTTCGATTTTTCTAATGGTAAACCGCTTGGAAAATTCAAAGCCAATATAACGATTGATGTAATGGACAGCGCGGAAAGATTTAGACAGGTGGGGAAAAGATGAAATGACAACTTTAAATTCACACCACGCAAATATTACTTTAATAAAAGACTCCTAGTGATGCTTTATCCTTCTTTGTTTGAATTAAGCTCTCCAGGTTGAAAACTCCAACTTTGATACTATAGCTCTAGAACGAGTCTGCGGAGAGGTTTTCTTTATTTATTTTTTTTAAAAAAAAATATATACTTCTTTATAGTTTTAAAATATTTATTTAATTAAAACTACGGTGAGAGGAATTATTATATATAAAATAAATAAAAAATTTACCTCTAAGCTAAATCTATTTAATTAATTAAATAACTTTTTTTATGGTTGAATAAAAACTAAAAATAAAAATTATCACGACACTAAATAATTTATTAAATTTAATAAATTAAAAATTAGAGAGATAAATATCTATTTTTATTAGAAAAAGAAACTCATTGCTTGCTTTAATACTAAACTAAGAAATCACTCCATCCAAAAGTTTAATTTATTAAATGAATATTAAAAAAAATTCTTGTATATTAATTATTAAAAGTGTCTCTTTGTCAATTGAATTTGATTTTGAATGAGAAAATGTTGCTATGGAGTCTAGATCTAGGGTTAGCAACTTGGCATTTTGCGTGTCTTTTTTTCTTTTTTCATTGGTATTTTGTGCAAGAGATCGAGATTAGCAGTGATCTTCTATTTTAAGGCATATTATGCGCAAGAAGGACTACCTAGACAAATTCATGATAGTTAGTTGTGTATTTTGAGGGTAGACAAATTTCATGTCACACGCTTAAGTCATATTAATTAATTAGATTGATGGGTAAAACATTGAATATTTTACATGTAAAACATTTTAATAGAAAATATTTTGCAAGTTAAATTGCAAATCCATGATTGTAAAACCTAACAAAACATCGCACTGTGTTAGTTGAATAATGGGAAAATAAAATAAAAATAGAAGTAGTTGGAATGAGATTTTTAATTATTATATATTTACTTTTGACATTAAAAAAAAAAGATAAAGCTTTTGGGTTATAAGGCTTTAATTAAAATTTTACAATGTCCGTGAAATATTGAAAAAGTTACCCAATAATGAAATCAATTATTTTAAAAATAAAATTTTATGGATTTAAACTATCCAACATAATAACTATAATGGAAGAGATAATAAAACCTAGATGAATAATGAAAAATCAGTATAAAAAGAAATTGAAGATGATGATGATGTATAAAAGAGATAATAATCTGCATAAATAAATTTAAAAATATTATTGAAATTGAAATAATAATTATAAATTTTAGATTAAAATTTATAATGTCGATGAAACTAGTGATGAGTTTCAATTGATAAAAGAAGGAAAAAGAATAAAAAGAATATAATCCCAAGGAAATAATTGGTAATAAGTAATAATACATATAAAAAAAGATAATACAAAGAAAAAATCAAGAATGATGGTGAAAGCACTTATTAAAAATCAAAATTGTTACTGTGAAACAGCAATGAATTCGATAAAGAAATAAAAAATAAAAAATAAAAATATTTTAATGTAATAAAATTATTTTAAGGGTTTATAATAATAATTCACATGATTTATGTAAGGATTAAATAAAAAATATATATATATTTTAAAGGAAAAATAATGAATTAACTAGTTTTATACTAAACTGCAGCACACTCAATCTTACCATCAATTTAGCTAAACTTTTTGTATGGAGTCTCCTAATACACACACCTTGGTTTAAACTTTCATATCAATTAGATGTTGGCAAGGGCATATAATGAGCACTAGTAAAATATATTTTACACAAGAAAAAATAATATATAAAGATATAAATGAGTGACAAAAACTATAAATAAGTATAAAATTAGCTTCTAAATGCCTATTTCTAATCAGCCATGTCATTATAAAGGAGAAAAGCTAAGAGTTTTTGGTCTTCCCTCCCAAATCTTGAGAGCAATTCATAAAAATTAGTGAGATTAAGTAATATTATAGTGAAATTGTAGATGAAACACCATTTATATACAAAGTTTTGAGTGAAATGAAGGAATGATTCAAGAAGACAAAAAGAAGCTTTAAAACTTAAAAAGGAGAAATTTGAAAGTTTAAAAGAAAGAGGAGGAGGATAAACATTGGTTTTTCTCGCATCTCTCTCCTTGATTTCTTGTTATTAAAAGTTAAGGGACCTTGTTTAATGGTTGATTAAAAGTTTTATTAAGTTTTGAAGTGTGTTGTATTGTGATTCCATTACAAAAAGTTAGGTTTTGGATGATGGGTTATTTTAAATGATAATTTTGAGTTAATTAAGTGTTGTTGGGCATGAGAAATCAATGAGTATTATGGAATTAAACTAAAAATTAAAGAGAAATTCATACTTCTACTTGAAGGAAATTTTTACCAAGTGTTCAATATAAGCGATTAGGATTGTTTAGTTTAAATTAATATAAAAATTGTGATTGATTGTGTTTAATAATTTGATCTCAAGCTAATTGCATGAAAATTTAAAGAAAAACCAATGTTCCATTTGGTGTGAAGTTTCAGCCTAGACTAACAAAAGGAAAATGAATTTTGTTGATTTAATTGTTATGATAACTGTGAAGTTAAGATGACATTCTGAAGGACATGCAATCCTTATTTAAAAGGTATATTTGGCTTAAATAAAGGATGAGAGAGAATTAAGATATGCTTTAAATTGTTGAGATATTTGTGTTTAAATGTGTTATTTAGTATGTTTAATTATTGGCTATAAAGCTCATTTTATGATAATTTTGAAAGGAACTTATGTTCATCTTGAAATAAGGTTTGACCAAAATTAAAAATATAAAGAAATGAGATTGTTGTTGATTAGTACTTAAAAGTGCATTTTTATCATGGTTTTATATCATCATTTCACACTTGAAGTATCAATAACTCCTTAACTAAAATATATTTTATAATAATATATCTAATAATATAAGATACATTTAATTTGTGGTAAATGTCTATTTTTAATGCAGGCCTATCACATAAATGAAAGGATTGATTGATGACTTGAAGAACATAAATTGCAAGGATAAAGAGATGGCCAAACTTAGAAAAGAGATGTCGGTGCAATCCAAACCGGAACACTGTTCGGTAAATGGGTCATATCTGGAGCTATATATCTCAGATTTAGGTCCAATTTATATGGATGGAAAGGTAAGACATAGGCCTACAACTTTCATATGGAGCCCAAGATCTAAAAAGGCCATTATCAAGTCCAAATTGTAGCAACAACAAAGAAGCCCGAATCTGTCTTCCAGCCCGAGCACTGTTCGGTATTTTGGCCATATCTGGAGTTCTAGAAGTCCAAATGAGCTGAAATTTTTACACAAGAAAGCTGAGACAATTGCCTACAACTTTCATGTTTGCAACTGGCTCCAGTTTTGACGTTATCAATGACGTTTTGGGCAGACAAGAGAAGATAAGGATTGTCACCAAGTCAAAAGTTGGTCACCCACTTATCAATTAGTCATCAAATCAATAGTTCCCATTTTTGGCCTATAAAAGGAGGCATTTGCCATGCATTTAGGCATCTTGGTGTCCAGATCAAGATCATGCTCTTCCTTTCTCTCTTTGTATTTTTTATGCTTTGTTTTCATTAATATTAAGTTTATGCCTTTCATTTCCTTTCCTTTACTTAGTTAACTTTTATGTTCTTATTTTGTTTATCTATTTTGCTTTCTTTCATTATGTCTAGCTAAGTTAATTATGTCAAGGTGAAAAGGTTACACTAATGGTGTAAGAATAAGTATAATGTAAACTTAATATGGACTTTAATGTTTGATACTAACATGTTTTATATTTGCTATCTTGTTCACTCTTTAATACTTTGCTTGTTAAATGACTAATCTTGATTTATGTTGTATAACACTTGGTACAACAAATGCTTGGCACTTTCATAGCCCATAATGTATGGTATAACCGACACCTGAGCTATGAAAGGAACTTGATTTGTTGTTAACATAAGTTATAATCATGAATGCTTGACGAGATTTACAAGTATTAGCATTAATTGAATAAGATGACTAATGTAATCATGTTAACAATATATAATCTGATTGGAACCTCCTTTGTGTGTGGTTTCCAATTCAATAATAAGAGTTTATACTATACTTGTTTGATATACCATTAGTGGAACCTCTAACCTTGACATTTGTTATTATCATTGTTTAATCGTTACATTAATATTCCATCTCAAAGTTCTCATCATCTTCTTCTTCTTCTCTTTCTTTATTATTATTATTATTACTACTACTACTACTACTACTACTACTACTACTACTACTACTACTACTACTACTACTACTACTACTACTACTACTACTACTACTACTACTACTACTACTACTACTACTACTACTACTACTACTACTACTACTACTACTACTACTACTACTACTACTACTACTACTACTACTACTACTACTA
>NW_011501937.1:25723-29044 GCF_000495115.2 Populus euphratica
TATTATTATTATTATTATTATTATTATTATTACTATTGTTGTTGTTGTTATTGTTGTTTTATAATTGTTGTTTATAATTTGTACAATTAACCTCCCTGTGGTTCGACCCCGGTCTTGCCGGGTTATTTATTACTTCGACACTCCTGCACTTGGGAGAAGACATCAATCTTTTAGTCGTGTCAAGTTTTTGGCGCCGTTGCCGGGGAGGTAAGTTCTTGTATAAATTATAGTATTTATTTTATTTTCTCTTTTCACTTTTCTTGTATATAACTTTGTTTCTTTTTATTTTGTTTTCTTCCTCCTTCTTTTGCTTTCTTCTTCTTTTTTATTTTATTCCTACACGTGCATGAGAGTGTGGTCACGTACATCAAGTGGTAGACTTTGTAGGGTATCCTCATCATTTTCAGAAAATATGGCCGAAGAAGATAGATAATCAATCACTTCATAATGAGAATAATGAGAATAACCGTGCTAGAACACTTAGAGACCACATGAATCCCACAAGAACAAGTGCACCATCATGCATAGTTTTTCCTCCCGATGCATCTCAATTTAATTTTAAACCAGACATTATTCAACTTTTACCTTCTTTTTCATGGCTTAGAATTGGAAAATCCATACTTGCATTTAAGGGAATTTGAGGAGGTTTGCAACATATATAATAATTTAATTTGTAGCATGAACACCATCAGATTAAAGCTTTTTCCTTTTTCATTAAAAGATAAAGCTAAAACATGGCTACAAAATTTGAGACCAGGATCCATTCGAGCTTGGGATGAAATGCAACAACAGTTTTTGAAAAAATTTTTCCCATCTCACAAAACAAACTCTTTCAAAAGACAAATCACTACTTTCACTCAAAAACCAGGAGAAACATTTTACCAATGTTGGGATAGGTATTGAGACTTGCTTAGTACTTGCCCTCATCATGGTTTTAAAACATGCAGATTGGTTTCACATTTCTATGAAGGGTTAACACCTAGAGATAGGCAAATGGTTGAATTGATGTGCAATGAAACTTTTGAAGATAAAGACCCTGATGAAGCAATGAAGTACTTAGACTTGTTAGCTGAAAATGCTCAAAATTGGGACACTGCAGGTACTTATGAGGCACCGAGTAAAACTCAACCTCGTACATCTAGTGGAGGTATGTACAACCTTAGGGAAGATCATGACCTTCAAGCCAAGTTTGCATCTTTAGCTAGAAAAGTCGAGGCACTAGAATTGAAAAAGAGTGGTCAATTAAAATCTATTGAAAACATTGTGTGTCAAATTTGTGAAACAAATGAACACTCAACCAACGATTGTCCAACCTTGCCTTCTTTTAAGGAATGTCTCCATGAACAAGCCCATGCTTTAAACAGTTTCTAAAGGGCCAACCACAACCCATACTCACAAACATACAACTCTGGTCGGAGAAATCACCCAAATTTTAGTTGGAAGAGTGAGAACAATAATGCACAAACTTCACAACTACCGTTTCAAGGACACCACAATTTTCAAAATTCTTATGGATATGCACCTCCTTATGCTCCACCTCCTAGAAGAAATCTTGAGGAAACATTGCATGCATTCATTGAAAAGCAAGAGACAATCAATACTCAATTTGCTCAAAACATGACAGATTTTAAAGATACTCTTGCAAAATTAACATCTACTCTCAGTTTCCAAGAGAAAGGTAAGTTTTCATCTCAACCACAACAAAATCCCAAGGGGCAATACAAATGCAAATGGAAGTAGTTCTGGAAGCCAACATATGGATCAAGTCAAATTAGTCACTACTCTGCGTAGTGGTAAGGTTATTGAAAAACCCTCTCTTGAACCTTATGAGAAAGATGATGAGTCAATCTCTGAGGGTAAGGAAGGGGTTGAATCTGAAAATTGCAAAGAAACGACTGAAGCATGTGGAAGTTATTTCTCATAAAAAAAGACAACTATAAAAATCTTTCAAAATGGATTTTATTGGCCCACAATGTTCAAGGACACACATGCATTCTGCAAAACTTGTGAAAATTGTCAAAAAGTTGACATTGGTCAAAAAGGTTTGTTTTATAAATCTCAACTCTATTCATTCCCTAGAAAGCTAAGATCAAGATGGAACAATCCTTATGGGGCCTATGATATTGAGAATTCAATGAATGACAATGTTTTTAAGGAAAATAGACATCGTTTGAAAACTTACTTTGATAATTTTCCTAGTGAAAATGAATCAATTGGTTTGAATGATCTTGTAGATAAAGGTTGATTATTTTGTTTTTCTTACATTGTTTTTGTGTTTCTTTTTGAGTGATTTTTGCTAGTTTCTCTCACCCCAGTCAAATGGCGAATAACGGTACTCCGTGATTTAAGTTGGTTCTTTCAGTTTCCTACAATAACTGATATTTGTGTATATATTTATGTAATTTTTTGAATCTCTTTTCCAATTCTCATTTGAAAATGCATACTAATCTTGAAAAATTGAAAAAGTATTTTCCCGCTCTGCCTCAGAATGCGGTTACAAAAATTTACCATGCTACATGTGTAAGATTGAGATTGTTAATGAATCATGGAATTCCTGAAGATATTTGCTGGTTGATTGAAGCAAAGGTCCGATTATCAGGTGAGTCCTTCATTTTACACATGCTTGGAATAGGTAAAAGCACTTTTGTAAAGAAACGTCATGCAAAACGACTAGAAGTCTGTCATCGATGTGCTAGATGGACTTGTAATACACAATGTCGTTCTTTAGGAATGGTATCTATAAACCGTGAAGATAAAATACAATTCATTAAGGATGGCCTGAATAAGGAATCTTTAGATAATCTTTTATGGACTCTTGAGACGCATCCTAGTGGAGATGTGCATCGTGCAATTCATGATTTATGGCCACTATTTCATAAAGAACATGATTGACTTAGTCATGGGAATTTGACTTAAAAAGACCCTATTTGCCAGTTTTTAAGAAAACGGGATGGGAAGCCTATCCCCGACCCATAGAGGGCATTGTGAGCCATAATCACAACTACCTATACATACATATGCTTTTTCAAAAGTAAATAAATAAAAAGAGAGAGAGTGTGTGTGAGACTCTAGCTGACCTATATATAGGTGTTATGATTGCCTTTCTAATTTCTCATCTATAAAACCCTCTCTTCCTTTCTTTCATTTCTACTCAACCCATACATTCAACAAATACAGAAGTGTGTAGAAATGGCAAGTTCCTCAAGTCATCATATAAGAAATATTTGTGTTTTCAGTGGATCTAGTCTTGGGAAAGAAAAGGAGTTTTTAGAATCAGCAAATCATTTTGGTCAAGTGCTAGCTGAGAGAAAAATTCATTTA
>NW_011501904.1:0-19932 GCF_000495115.2 Populus euphratica
ATTTATTTTTAAAATTAAAATAATTTAACAAACACTAAAAAAATATTAAAAAACAAGAGAAAAAAAAAGGTACAGTAACAGTACGAAGGACCCACAACAAAGCCCATAAGTACACTGAAACAAGCCCATCCATCAATTCGCATCGTTGTCGGCAAAGCAAGCAGTGAATCTCAAATGGGACATTGGCTAGTGCATTACAGCTGGATCGATCTAAAAGCCCTAATCCAGTTGTTGCCGTACGTTGTCATTTGGTGTTATTCTTGCTTATTAGCGTGTGTGAGTATTTTAATATTGTTTAAAAAAATAATAAGTGAAATAACAGGAAAAACATGATATTTGTAGTTTTTTACTGCAATTTTAAGTAGCAATATCTAAAACAATAATTAAATAAATGAGAGATAGGGAGAAAAATCTCACAAACATGTAAACTCGAGTTAACATTACCAATACCATAAAAAAATCATTATTTCGTTGCAATCAACCAAAAATAACCCCATTAATTTTCACTGATGTCCTCCACGCAGTTAAAAAGGAAAAGAAATATTACCTTTACATTAAAAATAATAAATAAATAAACAACAAAATTGAGGTTTGCCCCTCCAAGGAAAGAATAACGTGTCTTTTCCCTTTTTTAACTTTTCCGACCTTGTCAGATTTTCTGTTTCCCATTTATCTTTTTTTTTAATGGAAAAACAGCGAAGCAGCCAAAAAAAAAAAAGTAAAAAAAAAATAATAATCTAATTTACAGCTTTCCCATGATTATATCCGTAGTAAGAGAGATACCACTTAACAAACTTCTTCAACCCGGTTGCCAAATCAGTAGTCGGTTTATACCCAAGTTCTCTGTGGGCCAAACTAATATTTGCATGAGTGAACGGCACGTCACCGTTTCCAGGCATATCCACAAAATTCCTTTTCGCTTTAACCTTCAAATGCCTCTCCAGTAAGCTCACGAGTGTCGGTACCGTAACAGGAGACGTGTTACCCAAATTAAAGATCCGATACGGAGCGGGTCCCCGCTTCTTCCCACCAGACCCGGGGCTTTTACCCGAAGTATCCAATGACCCAACACAACCTTTCACAATATCATCAATAAAAGTAAAATCCCGAGCCAAGTCAGCCCGATCCTTGCCACGGTAAACTGTAATCGGTTTCCCTTGTAAAATGTTTCTCGTGAAAGAAAAGTAAGCCATATCGGGTCTTCCCCATGGACCGTACACAGTAAAAAACCTTAAGCCAGTAATTGACAGACCGTAAATATGATTGTAGGTATGAGTAATTTCCTCACCGGCCTTTTTTGTAGCCGCATAAAGACTAGCCGGCTGGTCCGTCCGATCAGACTCGGAGAAAGGAACCTTTTCATTTAAACCGTACACAGAACTTGATGAAGCCCAAACGACAGACGGCTGAGGGTTAGCCGATTTACAAGCTTCAAGAAGGGTGACCAGGCCGGCTATATTAGAATGCACGTAAGAGTGTGGATTCTCCATGGCGTATCTGACTCCAGCTTGAGCCGCCAAATGCATAACGTGAGTGAAAGCCACAGTATCAAAAAGCATAGCTATTAACCGCGCGTCGTTTATATCTCCTTCGACGATGAAAATCCCTTGGTTGTTCAGGAGAGATTTTCGGGCTCTCTTCAACAACGGGTCGTAGTAGTTGTTAAAATTGTCTATCCCGACGACGCCGTCTCCGCGTTTCTTGAGAGCTAAAGACACGTGGCTTCCAACGAAACCGGCTGCTCCGGTAACAAGAACAGACATGCCGTTAGAACGGTGTATCTGGGCAGAATGGCGGATTTGTTTCTCCCACAGAATACCACCCCAAGAAGCGGTGAAATACCGGCTACCGGTATAGACAAAAGATTGGAAACTCAAATACGACGCCGTTAAAGCAACCAAGAAAAGTGCCCACAAGAACATGGTGCTCGTGGAAGCGAAGCAACGGTGGAAGTGGCGATTCATGGTGTGGGCTCGATCGATCTTGAACTTACCAGGTGTTGAAGGGAATAGCTCATCCTGTAGTGATGGCATTTGCTTTCGATCTCCTTGGGGGTTCTATTATGTGTCGTGTTTCTTGGGTGATGCTTGGAGTTTCTTGAAATAGATAGGTATTGGTTGTCTTGACTTGAAAAGAAAATTGGGTGGTTTTTATTTTGATTAGAGAGGATGAAATAATAAAAAAGATATACAAATGGTGAAATACAGATGCAGAGAAAATAATGGGAACTGCACCTGCTAATGGAAGGAAGGCGAAGAAAGGGATATATATAGTGGTAACCCACAAAGAGGCAACAAGTATTACGCGTGAACGCGTTAAGGGACGGCCAGCCAGATTGGAATAGAAAGGAACAGAGAGAGACTGTAAAGAGACAGAAGATAAACAGCAAGAAATTATTGTTACCTTGTATTTTGTTTGAGTTTTGGACTTTTAACAGAGAGAAAAGTAGGTAAAGAGAGACCAGTCTCGAAAAATTGCTGTCGTGGGGGTGCGGGTGTGAACACACCGCTTGGGAGATTGTCTAGAGAGAGTGAACTTGCACTAAATTATGTTGAAAAATGAAATGGTAGTCTTAAATAATTGGAGGAATTTCGCAGTAGTAGTAATTATAATAATTATAATAATTAGAGAATTTTAGTATGTATGATTAATTGAGGTATATGAAAATTAATTTAAATATTTATATTAATAAAAACAAAATAAAAATCAGAGGAATTTCACAGTAATTATAATAATTGGAGGAATACTTTTAATCTCTTCGTTACACAAAGCACAAGTCAATAGCAAAATCATAGTATTATTAATAGTATCGTGTTTTATTTAATGAATGGCTTAATTATGAATTCACCAAGCTAAGCTCCTTGTGAGTATTTTATTTTTTCAATGCAAGATTGGATTGAGACTGCAAGTTATTTTTATACAAAACTAGTTAACTTAGTTAATAAGTAATTATTTTTTTAATAAATATGAATCAATTTGTATATATTTTGATTAATTATACAAACTCTAAAATTAATAATTATATAAATTTTTAATAACCTTAAAAATTATAAAATTCGAACTAGTAATTTCTAAAAAGCAAACACAGAAATTTAACCAGTTAGTTATCTCTTAGAATTACATAAATAATTATTTTAATATCTTACTTAATTGTTAATTAACATTATTTGGTCTGATATTTTTAGTTAATATTTGAGAATATAATAATAATTATTTTTAATGTATTTTATTTAAAAAACTTAAAAATATTATTTTTTAAATATTATTTTTTACACCAACATACCAAAACTATTTAAAAACAAAAAAAATTAAAACAAAATAATAATTTATAAAATCACAAAATTTAATTTCAACTGTAAAAATAAACACCCCTGCATTGACGGTAAAATGTTGGGCAGTGAATAAACGAAGACCTCATAAAGATTTTTCAAAATTATAGTGTGTTAAATGGTTCTGCAACCGATAGTCTGCTCCTCTTAAAAATAATTGCTTGCAGTGTACTTTCAATACATGTTAACAATTATAATTACATGCTAGATAAGTGCTCCGCTGTCACCCACATCAAAATATTTTTTACATAAAAAATATTTTAACATTGCGATTATGTTTAAAAAATAAAAGAGAAAGAATTAAACAACTCATGTTTAGACTCATGGAGTTCAATAAATTAGTTTCATTTAATTACACAATAAAAAAAAAATAAGGACCATAAATTGAAAATAAATTTAAAAATAATTATGATGACATGCAAAAAAAAATATTTGTAAAAAAATAAATTAAAAAACTGAATTTTTAGAAAACTCAATCATGAGAAACAAGATTGAAAAAAAAAATGCACAAAAAAACAAGTTAAGTCAACTCGAATTAACATATTAAACTTATAACACGAGTTATGATCTTGGAATAACTCTATAGAAAACAAATTAAAAAAATAATTATGATAATCAGTTCACAACATTCCAAATATAGAAGGATGGAACCCGAAAAAAAAAGTACAAAACAAAACACCAACAAAATTGGGTAAGTCCCCTAAATTCCTTGAACCAGACTATGTGAACAAGATAACTTAATAGAAGATAAATTAATTAAAATTATAAAGCCTAATTCTTAAGCCAATCCAATATTTAAGGCTGCTCCCGAAAAAATATTCAATCTTACAAAAACAATATGAAAAGTAGATCCATATTAACATGGGCTAACCTGCTAAACTCGTCAAACTTATAATCTATATCATAAGACCGAGATAATCTCATAGAAAGAAAAGCAAAGAAAATCACAAAGCCTAATTTCTAACAAATTCAATATTAAATAATAAAATTAAAAAAAATAGTATAAAAAATAGATATGAAAAAAGGATCAGTATCATTTTAGACAAACATTTCAAATTCATGATTTGAGTCATGAAACTACTCACCCTATCAAAAAAATTTACGAAGCATAATTTCTATTAATTTTTTTTTTAAGGATACAAAGTAAAAAAAATAATAATAAAGATTAAATTTGATATAAAAACCAAATGACAAAACACCTTTCAATTTTGACTAAGCCAGTACAAATCCTAAGAAGAGTAGAGAGAAAAGAGAGAGTAGAAAAAAAAATGCTTCTAGAGCTCTATCGATATACATCACCTCACCTGATATCCTTCGTTACACCACTTCTAATGCCACAAGGAAAGCTAGTGATTGGCCATTGAAAAAAGTTGTATGAGTTGCTAGAACATAATAACTTGCCTTTACACATTGATGTGTGTAATGCATGCATCAATTAAGTTATTGTGCTTGCTGACTTCATCTCACCATATTTATTTTAGTTTCAATCTTCTTCATTTAAGTCTTAATTATTTTATTTTAATATAATTTTATTTTATTTTATCTAAACAAACACTGATTGAGCACTAGAATTTTCTCTTGATATTATGTGATTCCTATATCTATGCAACTAAAATACACTACCAAGTCAAATTCCAAATAAAAACAACATGAAAGGATCGTATTAGGAAAAAAAAATAGTTGTGTGATCGAAAAAAAAGTACATGAATTTTAACCTTGATTATGCAAATCAATCCCTAATTTTAACATAAAAATTAAGTATTTATTTAAGCTTTAAATTCAATCCCTAAAGTTTTAATTTTTTTAAATCAGTGAATTAAAATTAAATGAGTGGCATAACATTTTCTAGAACAACAAAATCCCCATACATATGCATAAAAATAAATCATCAAGATGAATCTCAAGTCACTACAATGTTAAATGATTAAATAAAAACAAAAACATATTAAGGGGTCAAAATGAAAACAAAATCAGGGGAACAAAAGAAGGTTTTAATATGCGAATACACGATAAAACCTCTCATAAGGCACAATAGTTTGTTTTTCTAGTGCCTCTTAGTTTTCTTTTAATAATCCAAGTTAGGTTTAGATACGTCCGCGTCTAACCACATGTTTTAATATAATAATATGTGTTATAAATGTTATATTTTTCTTATAATTCAAAATATTCAGATAAAAAATAGTATTATTTGTGTTATAAATATTATTATTTTTATTATAATTCAAAATATTGATATAAAAAATATTATTATGTGTTGTAATCATTCTTGAAATTCTTAAAATAATTATTTATGCTATAAATATTTTTATTTTTATTATAATTCTAAATATTCATATAAAAATAATATTTTTTTTTGATATAAATATTTTTTTTATTTTTAATATTATTAATAAAATAATTAATAAATTTTAAAAAAATATTATTATTATAAAAAAAAAACTATATGAGAACACGAAACATTTGAGCTATTGCCCGAAAATTAAACACATCTTTTATCATAATCCCAATATATATATTGTACTGGGGTATGTCAAGACTCAGTTATTATTGGATCCCGCATAGTATAGAATTTAAAATAATCTTGAATCATTAGCAATATAAAATTTAAAATAGACTTGAATCTTGCATGCATAGGATTCAAATAAAATTAAGTATTGTTATTATCATGACTTAATTTTTTATAAAAATAAAAAGCAAACCCGTGGCATAACACGTGCCTCTGACCTATCAGCTCTGTGGGTTTATGAGTGGTCTAAGGACTGAGCATCCACGTTATGAATTGGAAATTAATAGCGAGAAAATCAATGATCGAACATTTGTAAATTTGTGAATTTGTTAACCTATTTTTATGATAAGATAAAGCAAGGGTTGACGTGTATCGTGAACATGTTCCTTGTACCTGTCCTCTTAAGGGTACATATTGATATGCTTAATTTGTATATGATTTTACTGTACTTTTATTTTAATTTTGTGCTAGTTTTTCTTCAAATTCTCTATTTTATATAATTTTTATGTAAAATAAATAAACTAATGGGTGAGAAATCAGCATTTGATTCTTGAAATCCTAGTTAAGCATGGGTCCCGGTTTTTGGTATTAAGAAAGCCTATTTATAAGCCAATTAAACAAGTTACTTGCATTAGAAGGTCCCGAGTGACTTATCTGTACACGTTTTGGGCATAGATAGAAGGAGGAGGCTGGAGGTTCCTCCTTTAAAAATTAGAAACTTCCTTACAAGAAATATCAGAAACGTATATCGGCAAATAAAATATGATTTTCACTGCAAATATCCAATCAAGGTGATTTCGATGACAGGATAAGGATAAGAGGGAGCTGTACAACTTTGACACCGACCACTTTCTCCAAATAAATCAATTTGATTGAGAAATTAAATTGGGTTGGAAGTCAGAGGTCAAAAACTGCCTATTTTGGAATGGAAATTGGGAAAATAAATAAGAAGGAATTATAAGTCCATTAAAAGAGAAAGAGGGAAAAAGAGAACTCAACCTCATGGCTAGATGACCAGAGCTAGAGGACAGGGTTTTCCACCGTTGAAATCTCCAAAATATGTGGTTTTTGAAATTAAATAATATGATTATGAGAGAACCCATCAACAATAATAAAAATATAATAAAAAACATCGACGATGACTAATCAAGAAAAAATAATACTCGTCAATAAATATTGCTAACAATTACGTGAAGAGTTGGGTGTTTTCAGATGCATGATAGACCTACTAGCATAGCATGCCTTATTCAAAATTTAAAGATTATTATATTATGAGACTCAATTATAGATTGAAAAAAACAAACATTCACCATTTGATACATGCCCCCCGCAATTTTTTTTTCCTTGTCTTTCTCTCGAATAATTTTAAATTCCAACCCTAAAATTAGTAGATTGCATAACTTTTAGGTTTTCATAGAAATATTTTTTAATTCACCTCGCTAAACCTAATATCCTAGCTCCTTTTAATATCTATGAAGAATCTAATTATTTACAAGGAGATCTCTATGTTTGAAGCAAAACGCTTGAGTCGAATATTTGGTAAAAAAAAATAATATTTATTGTTTATAGACCCCATTATTTACTACTTTGGCAGCACAAAATGAGAAAAAGTAGTCAAAAGTTGCTAGATATGTGGTGAGTAAATCACTTTCCACTGTTCACTTAAGTAAACAGTGGAGGTGACTCAGTGTTCATGTAGATAGTAAAGTCTTCGTTCATTATTCTGATCAAATCGGTTGATTTAAAGCTAAATATATTAAATTAGGTTAGATTCAATAAAATAAAATAAAAAATTTTATTTTTTATTTTTAATTATATTTTATTTAAAAAATTAATATTTAATATTATTCAATGACACTAATAATAAATTAAAAGAAGATCACAATCATAATTTTATTTTTAATGATAATTTACTTGAAGTTGTTACATGTTTAAAAAATAAAGGAAATTATAGTTTTATTTGATATATTTCATATGTGATGAAATTATAGACAGTTTAAAGGAATAATAAAAAATATTTTATATAAATTATTATTTATTTCATGATGTAATAGCAATAGTTAAATCTATAATATTTAAATTAAAAATTATTAATATTAATATATATTTTTTTAAAATTATTTTACAATTTCAATTTAACAAATATTATTAACTAAATATATTAAATTATTTTTTCATTCAAATTTAATTTTAATCATAATTTTAACTAAATATATATAAATATCAAATTAATTAAAAATAATTTTTTATAAAATAATTTTTTTAAAATTATAACTATAAAAACTACCGCAGTATCAAAAATACTAAACTTTTTATGCCAACTTTCCAGTAGTTTTATAGCTTTCAGTGTTCCGCAACTTTAAAAAATTCTTTTCCTCTTATTAATTAAAAACTTGCTTTTTATATCCCAGCAAATATGAAAAAATCTTTTATCCTGAGATGACAGCTTTATTGCCCTGTTATATTTTAAAATAGAGTTGTTATATACTAGCAACTTGTGATTTAGAGGAAGAAATAAAAAAAAAGAAGAAGAACTCAAGTTGGGTTAAGGTGATATTAAAAATAATTTTTTAAAAATAAAAATATATTATTTTAATATATTTTTAAATTAAATTTTTTTTAAAAATAACCATAATAATATTTTTAAATACAAACTTCTACTCGTAATAGTGATGGTTGGATTGGAACCAATTATCTTATCATCATCAGTTTCAAAATACAGTCACCCAACCCGCAGCACGGTGCAGGTGAACCAAATATATCTAAAAGCCATGATCCACTTGCATCCGTGCAACCTGCAAAACCAGATGTCAAATCATTAGCTTCCACTATTTTACTTTAAACCATTGCACCATGGGAAGATTTATGAACTCAGTGTGAAGGAAATGAATGGGAAGAACAGAAAATACATGGAAAACTATTGAGGGTCAAAATGGAAAGGATAAAGAAAGGTGGCTTTAGCATTCATAAATATGTTTGTTTTATATTTTACATCTTCACAAGAAAATTACATCATGTCAACTAAATGTAGTTTATAGGTATAACTATTATACTTTTAACTCTTGAAGAACAATTGAAATGTTATCCCTCAATATCTCCCCCCATGTGGAGATGATTTCAATTACCATATCTAATTATTGGCTCATATAGTCCAAAAATGGCTTATGGCTTTGTCTACATAAGAGCATCTCCCCTGTTTTGAAGACCTAAAATAAAATAACATTTTAAATAATATAAATATAATTTTTTTTACCATGTACATTTCAATAGAAAAAAACCATTTGAAAATCCAATTATATTAGAGTGGGAGAAATAAATATATATGATTTTTTTAATGAGTTTCATGTCTTTTTTTTCCACTACATTTAATTGATTTTTTTTTTGTTGATTCCACTTTGTCGTGGTTTTGATTTTTTTTAAAAGATATATAAGAATATATTTTTTGAAGAGAAAATATATTTTGATATTTTGTTTAGTATTCTCATTAGAGCATATAAAAACAAGTATGAAAGAGTTAAAATAATATTTTTTTAATTTTTGATTTCTACTTAGCGAGTTGCTCTAACATTTGTCGAATTTTATCTTCTTCCCTAATAAAGTTATAGGCTTGTGACATAAAATAAATATTTTAACCATTTTAGGCCCAAAAAAGGGATCTTGGGTTTTATCCGTTTATGTCTGCGGGTGGTTTTATTATTTTACTATACGCTCTGCTGATACGGTGTTCAAGAGTTTGTGTAGAAATATAGAGGTTTATGAATCATTGGATTTGCTTAATATAATGAAAAAGATTGATATTTAGCCTGATATTGTTAGTTATAATACAATTATAAATGGACTCTGTAAAGAGAGAATATTGGATAAAGGAACCGATTTGTTATTAATTTGAAATGGAGGGGTCAAATTGTGAACTAGCTTCATTTACTTATTATATTTTGATAGACGGTATTTGTAAGGATGGTAGAGTGGAAGAGACAATGAATTTGCTGGAAAAGATGAGAACGAAAGGATGATGACAACCATTTTCAAATCAAAGAAGGACCATGAGCATAATTAAGGAGTCAGATATAAGCAAAGATACGGGGACATGAATGAGAGTTCGAAACTCAGATTAAATAAATACTCATAATTAATTGAAGCTGAAGCTAGATCACATCTTCAACTAAATGTCATTCTGCGCTTCTATAAATCACTTAAAAGATGTCTTGTCTTAAACTAAAAATAACCTCGTTCTTTTTTCATGATGTTGGGTTTTATACAAACTAAAGCAGCTTAGCAATGCATGTTTGAGAAGTATTCATTATTATTTTGAATAATTGCTTCTGCAATTCCAGCTTCCTTTCATGATTATAGATGGTGTGCTTGTCATGTTTCATTTTCTTCTTTTTTTAAAATAATAAAAAAGATTTCTGTGATTTGATTTTGTTTCCTGTTCAGTAATGTTTCATTTTCTTTTTCAAAAAAAAAAAACGATTTTCCATGATTTGCCCCATTGAATTACTATAGCAATTAAGTTTTTGTTCATGCAAATTTCCTTCTTTTTCTTTTTTTAATTTTTTTTGTCCATGGATTAATTGCAATTGAAACCTGGATTTCAACACTGTTTACAAAATAATTTTTCATTTTTAATTTAATCAATTCAATTCTTAATTGACTCTTCAACTTTTAATTTTTTCTAAATCACCATTGAAAAAAATAAATTAAACTCCCTATAGTTTTGTCTTTTTTACTTTGATCTTTAAACTTTAATATCTTGCAATTTTGCCCTAGATCAGCTCTAAACTTTGGTATTTCTTTAATTAAGCCCCTGGTTTCATTAATTAAACTAATTTTAAGTTCAATTAAATCCTTAAACTTATCAATTTTTCAATTAAGCTCCTAATTTTATTAATTAAACTAATCAAAAGTTTAATTAAGTCCTCCAAACCTATCAATTCTTTCAATTTTTTCCAAAATTGATTTTCAAATTTATAATTCCATCCCCATTAGTTCTCAAACTTTCAATTTATGTTGTTTTAACCGAAATTTTAATTTATTTTTCATTCATTCATTTTTTTTTGTTTTTTTAATTTAAAAATTGAGTTATAATAACTACCATTTTGCTTGCTATTCCATCAATTTTATGTTTGATAATCACTAATTTCTTTTCCCTTAACAATTCCCCTCCAGGAACAAAATTAATGAAAAAATAAAAAATAAAAATGCTAGCAAGAGTCCACGGGCACTATGCCTAGTAGTCTCTACAATTGGTATCTCCTGTTACACAAACAGTGAATCTCCTAGTACCATGATTTTCAACAACATCTCCGACACCCAATGCTTAACCCCACATCATTACAAGTGTCAAAACTAACAAAAACATTATTACAAGTGGTCTAGGACATTTAACTTTTTCTATATGCTTGTGTGGGGAATAGTCATGGATCGGTGAGCCTTATCTAGAATAAGGGGAAGGCATGTTTATAATGTATTTGGTTTGGAGAGGATCGTTATGTAAAAAACAACACTTTTTAGTTTTATCCCTGCAATTGATTATCATTTTGAATTATTCATCAATTGTTTTCTTTGAACTCTATTAAAATCTAGGAAGCATAAATAAAAATACAAGATATGAATACTCCTCCAACCTATAAAAACATGGATATGTATTTTAAAAATAATTATGACATAATAAACTTTGGATATGCTAACAAAATAAGAAAAAATAATATTTTAAAAATACTTAAAAAAACTAAAATTAACTCGGGCTAATCATCCAAACCCATGACACAAGAGGATGAAATCACCTCATAGAAGATAAACTCTAAATACCTAGAAAATCAAATTCTCAATTAGCCAATCGAATTAATCTATTATATTAGAATTTCTACGAACGACATATATCTTCTAAAAAAACAACAACCTAGTTATGGCTCAAGTCAATCACCTAAATAATTTTGGTGAAGCTATTTTTTGTTTTTTTATTTCCATTTGTATTATTAGGTGGTTTCTTTCTAATCTCCAACAATTTGAGACAATATCAGCTATGAAGGACTCTAATGTTATCAATGGGCAAAACTCCATTAAAGTGGGTGACCTTAACTATCCATTTTGTTTCTATAAAGCAAACTTCGAAAGATTAAGGTAAAAGAATTTTTTTCATCTTATTTTATTGAATGTTAGCTATGTCTTCACTAAAAAAAAAAGCATATGAAAAAAAATGAAAATATGAGTACATAAGAGTTAGTTCAACAAGAAAGAGAAGTTAAGAAATAGAAGAAGGATAATAATAATAATAATAATAATAATCTCAGTTATTTAATAATTGTTGTTCTAATGAGCTTTATGATTATTATGATTAAGATTTTACTTCTATCAAGAAGATGTAGAAGGCGCTTCATAAAAATTATGATACCAAAGAAGCTAGTTCTAAAAAGTATGCTTGTAACTGATTTTTAAGTTCTAAATGAATGAAGAAAATCTTGTGGTTGATCAAGCCTACGCATTCCAAATGATTTCTCAAGAGATATGTAAGGAAGACATCCAAGTAGATGATGAACAAATGCAAGTTGCAACCATCATTATTAAATTGCCTGAATCTTAGAAAGACTTTGCCAAAGGTACGGGGCATAAACAAAATGAGCTCTCAATGGAAGCTTTTATTTGTCTAAGAGTAGAATAAAAAGCAAGGAACCAAGATAAAGTAATTGAACTCAATGGTTCAACTGGTACAAAGATAAATTTAACCACTTCTGATAAAAATCTCCCTCACACAGAAAAAACCCATGAAAAGTTTAGGCCAAAGAAAAAATATTTCAAGAAAAACCTTATGAAAACCATTTTCATTCTAACCAAGAAAGAAATAATAGAACATGTCCTAAACTACCATTAAATAATAGCAACTAGAACCATGGTAAAAATAATTATACTTGTTTTATTTGTGATAAACCTGAGTATGGTTGTAGAACTTGTTGTTTCTTAAACATGGGCTTATTACACAAGCTAACATTATTAAAAAGCCATTATGCCTATGATTTACGAGATTAATATTCTTGAAGGTTAAAATGCATGACTGCCTGATTTGGGAGCTAATAGATATATCTCTAATGACAAAGCCTTGTTTAAGACTTATACCATCTTATATGAGGAAAAAAAATCCTACTTGATGATTCACACACTATTGATGTAGTAAGGGTTAGAGATATTCTTATCAAATTTATATTTGAAAAAGAAATCATTTTTAAGGATGTATTTCATGCCTTTGAAATTCACAAGAATTTAGTTTCTAGTTTCTTGTGAATAAGGTTGTTTTTAAACAAGTTATTGAGACCATAGTTTTTAAATCTGACCTAATGGTTGACCCGGTTTAATAATTGGGTCACGGGTTAGATGAGTTGACTTAGGCCAACCAAAAAAAATTCTAATGCAACACCTATAAAAAACACCTAACTAGTTATAATGCAACACTTATATAAATCAAATTTAAATTTTAAACCAACAACATAAATTTAATTCAATATCCAAAATACAAACCAAATTTAAATTTTAAAATATTTAAAACAAAATATCCAAAAATATAAATTCTAAATCAACAACACATTCAGTTTTGTTGAATGAACACAATAAGTTCTTCGGTGTCCATATGAGAAAAATTTGAATCAAATATTGATGGAATTATGTCAATCTTGTAAACACCTAATAAAACATCAGTATGCTCCTTTGAAACTTCATCGTCACAATCATCTTCAATCTTATTAATATTTATGACATCTACATTTAAAACACAATTAACAAATAAATATTATGTGTTAAACAATACTTTGTTTTAAATAATATTTATCATTAAATGATTAATCATTAATTATCATCGTCTAAAGTATTTTGTATGGTCATTGTTGATAGAGCTTGACGAAAACTCTCTACTTCTTCAATTGTCAAAATTGATGGGTCATCTTCTACTACCTAATTTTTAATGTCACAAACTGTCTCAATATTAATTGGATCATAATTTCACCCTTTCCAAATATTCAAAGTGAAAGTAAACATAATATAAGTATTAATAATGATGCTAAATAAGATAAAATAATTTCACCCTTTCAAAGTGAAAGTAAACATAATATAAGTATTAATAATGATGTTAAATAAGATAAAATAATATTTAAAAAATTACAGAAAAGAAAATACTTTTATTTCAATCTTAGATTGCAGTGGATGTAAATAAGGTTATTAAGCCTTTGGTGCTCTGATCTATTTATCTTCTTGGAGTGAATATATTAAAAAATATTTCAATTTCTCTCGCATCCCGAAAAATTACAAATTTGACTTAACACTTGTACAACCAAATGTTGTAGATTTGGAGCACTGGTTCTATATATCATTTACCATTCATCTATATAAAAAATAATAAGTAATACTATGTCAAATAATATTTTTAAATATAAAAATTATATACTTGGAGGCATAAAGATGTGATTATTTATTGCAGATGCTCGATCAAAATCATGTTCAGCATTCCTAAATAATTTCATCTCACTTGTAATTTTACTTTCCAATGGTAGATTTTCATCTGCATACTTCTCAAGAACATCTAAAAGTCCAGAAATGACGTTAATATGTTTATCCATTATATTTGCATTATATTGAAATTGAGGATTCAACCAAAATGTCGCTATATAAAGATTTTTATATAGTTGTCCATCTCACCGATTATTGATAATGTCTATAAAAGGTTGCATTCTAGACTTTCTCTTTTGAAATCTCCTCAACATTTTTTCTTTTGCATAATAAATAGCATCGTACAATTATCATAGTGAAGGTCTATTATCACCATCAACCATTCATAGAACTCAAACTAAATGTTCACTCATTCACACAATTATTACATATTCTTTCCAAAACAGAGAGTCTAGCACACTCTTAACAAACTTTTTTCCTTTGCTATCTTTGACATAAACAAATGAGACTTATTTCCTAGATGTCATCATAACTCTCAACTCATCTTTATGAGCTAAAATGCATTGCAATGCAATGCAATTGGTAGCAAAACAAGCAGGAGTTGAACAAAGTATTTCTTTTTCTCTAGTGAACTTCCTCATCAAATACAATGGATAATAATTATTATAAATGTTCTTTGTGATACCAAAAGCATACTTAAATATAGAACAAACTAACTGCAATTTACCAATGTTCTGGAGTATGAGGTTGATTTAATAAACAGCATAAGGAGACCAAAATATTAAAGGAAATTCTTCCATCAATAACTTACCTGCAACAATATAATTTGTAGCATTATCAGTTACCATATGCACAATGTTTTCTACCCCAATATATAAAACAATCTTTCTAAACAATTGATGCTACAATTTAGTAGTCTTTGAGACATTTGATACATCCATAGTTTTTAAAAAAACTATTCCTTTAGGACAATATACTAAAAAGTTAATTAAAGTCCTCCTCTTTTGATTTGTCCATCCATCAGCCATTAATGTACAACTAGTCTTCTTTTAAATCTCTTGATAACTCTCAACATAAATCTTCACTTCATTAACAACTTTTTCTAAATAATAACCATGAATAGTATACAAGTTTGGTCCTTTATAACCAGGACCTATAGTTGTTACAACATCTATGGCATGTTGATAATACACAGAGTTAACAATATTAAATGGCACACATGCATCAATCATCCAACATTAAATGACCTAAGCCAAATTTGTTCTTCCTCTACTGCCACATGACATGAAAATTAAAGGTTGAGATGATTGGGTCGTTAAATGATCATTACTTGGAGTACTACCATCATAAAAAGACATTTTAAGGGCCTCTATAAACGAGAAAAAAAAACTCACGATATGAAAAATAAAGTTATAAAACATAGGACACTATGGGATGAAACAGAAAATAAAAAAATCTATTTAATTAACAAAATTAACAGAATAATGAGCAAAACATAAATATAGGAAACGAACAGAAGAAACATAAAGCAACTCTCACAATGAGCAGAACATCAAAATGAATATATATGGGAAACAAATGTAAGAAATAGAAAACAAGAAACATAAAAATGCATCATACAACATTCCAATACGTGACTGAAAATTATAGGTAGGATTGCAAAAGGAAAACACTTCTGTGGATTTTGATTCCTACACTGATTTGGTTTTTGTTGTAAGTGATGAAATATATTTTGTTGGAGAGAAATGCAAAAACATAGACATAGAAGCAAAACGCTGAGGGGATGGAAGCTGAAGATTAGGTATTCTTCAATTTGCATATTAAGTTCATGATGATTAAGATAATTAAAATTTTCTTTAAACCAATTTCATGTAGAAGCTGTTATCTAAATATGCTAGCTTAAAGCTTGAATAGATAGCTCTATTGTTATTTTTGCCAGCATCGTTTGAGTGATGTCTGGGCAAAGGATTTTGAAATCCCTAACTATGGCATTTGAGAGTGTATATATAACTATGAAACCCTTTAAACTAGTATACTATTATTTGATTATAATATTTAGCATGAATTGCATATGATCTGCAATTCAACTCTTCTAAATAAAACAATGAAGTTAGTTAAAAATAAAAAACACAAAAACCATTGGGATTGTAGAACAATAAGGCTTGCACTACTAAATTGGTCAACTAAGTCCTTTTTTTTGTCAAACACATCAAATGAACATGATATGTAGCTTATAAAGGAATAACTAAAATAAATCAAATAAATAAATCTTTTATATACAGTTATTGCTTCTCTAGTAACAATGAGACAGAGGCTTTAGCAAGTTGCAAAAAGAAAAGAATAGAGAAACATACTTTTAGGTATGAGAATAGAAAAGAATCTATGCCAGATTAAGAACTGTAAGTTGAAAAAAAAGGCAAAGAATGAAGAAGAGAGAGAGTGAAAGAAGAAGAGTCATGAAGAGAAACGACATGACCAAAAAATTGATGTCTTCTCCTAAGTAAAAAAGTGTTGAAGTTATAAATAACCCAGCAAGACCGGAGTCGAACCACAAGGAGGTGAAATATATAAATTACAAATAATAATAATAATAATAATAATAATAATTTAAAGAGAACATTGAGATGTAAGATTAATGTGAGGATTAAACAATGATAATCAAGGGTAAAAGATCCACTAATGATATTAAAAATAAATATAATATAAACTCTTTTTATTACTCAACTAAAAACCACACACAAAGGAGGTTCCAATCAGATGATCTGTCATTAATAGCTCATTATAAATTATTAACATGATCATATTAATTATTTTATTTAAGTAACACTAAACTTTTAAATATTATCAAGAATTCATGATGCTAACTTATGTTAATAACAAATCAAGTTCATTTCATAGCAAAGGTGTAGGTTGCATCATACCTATGAAACTGCCAAGCATTTGTTGTACCTAGTGTTATACAACACAAATCTAGATTAATCATTTAACAAGGTATTGAGAATTAATAAGATAAAAATGATAAGATATGTTGATAGTAAGTTGTTTAGGATATAAGCATTGAAGTCCATATTGAGTTTATATTATACTTATCTTAACAATATTAGTAAAACTTTTTCACCTTGACATAATAAACTTAGTTAAACATAATAAAGAAGAGAAACATAAATAAACAAAATGAGAACATGATTATATAAGTATAGTAAATGAAATAAAAAGCATAAATAAGAGATTAATGAAAGCAAAACTTAAACATTACAAAAATATAAAGAGAGAGAGCAAGAACATGATATTAATATGAAAACCAAGATACCTAAATGCATGAAAAATACCTCATTTAATAGGCTAAAATTTGAAACTATTAATTTGTTGACTAATTGTTGAGTGGGTTACCATATCTTAACTTGATGATAATTCTTATTTTCTTGTCTGAACAAAACATCATTGTTAACATTAAAATTTGAACAAACTATCTCATAAAAGTTCTAGGAAATTGTCTCTGCTTAAAAAAAAAAAAGCTTATATGAGCTTCTAGAACTCGAGATATATGCTAAACATTGAATAATGTATGGGCTGCATGATAGATTTTGACTTCTCTGTTGTTGCTATAATTTAAACTTGAAAACAACCTTTTCAAATCTTGCACTCCTTATAAAAGTTTTAGACCTATGTCTTAGTTTTTCATCCATATAGAGTAGTGTCAAATACAATTCCACAACTCCAGATATGACCTAATAATTGAATAGTGTTCCAGTTTGGACTGAACCAACATCTTTTTTCTAAGCTTAATACTTTCTTTGTCTTCTCAATTTCAATAGTTAAACTCATCAATCAATCCTTTGATTTATGTGATAGGCCTGCATTTAAGATAAATATTTACCATAAATTAAAGGTATTTTATATTATTAGATATGTTATTATAAAACATGTTCTAGCTAAGGAATTATTGATATTTCAAGTATAAAATAATAATATAAAACCTTGATAAAAATATACTTTTAAGTACTAATTAAAAAATAAGTAATATCAGCTTCATCTAACCTTATTTGCAGATTTGAAATAGTGATCAAGAGTCTTCTGCTTCTTTACTCTTCTTCGCATTTGAAATGGCTTTGAAGATTTCTTTAATTAGGTTTTCTTAATTCTCATTTATGTCTTTATTGTTAATTGTATTGGCCTTTTAATCGTAATAGGCAAAAACAACATCATTTCACGTGTACTATATATATAAACAAAAGTCAGGTCTCAGCTAGGTTTACCCGGGTCGACCAGGTTTTGCCAGGTCAAATCCCAGACTAGTTTTTACTTAAACCCGGCCTGGTCCTAAGTCTAGATTGGCTAGGTTTCAAAACTATGATTGAGGTTGATCAATATGTATTTTCCAAAAAAAAAAAAAGCCTATTTGTTATGAAAGATTATATATTTAATAGAATTTTAAACTTAATATTGAATTAAATGAGATTGTTATTTTTAGTTCCAATGTCTCTATGTGAATGTTTGGTATATTAAATTATGTCATATAAATTATAAATATGTGAGAAACTTAAGTAATCTTGGATTAATTCCAAAACTTGAGAATGAATTTGAAAAATATAATTTAAATCTTATAGCATGACTAAAATTTCAAGAAAACCTTTTAGAAGTATTAAGTATACTTTGAATTATTAGAACTTATACATACTTAAATATGTGAATTTGATGGTATTTTAACTCGTGGTGGTAATTATTATTTTATAACTTTTATTGGTGATTTTTTCAAATATTCATATATTTTTCTTATGAAACATAAAAGTGAGGCTTTTGAAAATTTTATTGTTTTTCTTAAAGAAGTTGAAAATAAAACTAGCAAAAAAATTTAAAAAGTTTCGAAGTGATAGGGGTATGGAATATGGTTCTATTGATTTAATAATTTTATTCAATCTCATTATATTGTGTATAAAGTTATAGCTTCATATTTGCCTTCTTAAAAGATACAGCCGAGAGAAAACATAAGACCTTAATTTATTTGGTAAATTTTATGCTTATAAGTTTAACTCTTTAAATATCTATTTTATTTTAAATAGAATTCCATACAAAACATCTATTTTAACTTCTTTATGAATTATAGAGAGGTTATAAACTAAAATTAGATATTTTAAGAGTTTGGGGTTGTTTAGCTTTTGTTAAACTTTATGATCCTAAAAGACTAAAACTTGGTAAAATTTTTCTTGTGTTTGTTTAAGTTATTTCTTGAATATTAAAGTTTATAGATTTTTTGATATTGATACAATGAATTTATAGATACTATTTTTCATAAAAAAAAAATTCTTTTTAAAATAAAAAATAGTGGAGATAAAAGTTTCCAAATCTACTATGGAGGCAGAGTTGATAGCTTTAGCCACGACCAATGATGAAGTGGGTTGGTTACATGATTATATATATATGCAATTTCTATATAAGAAAAACCAATAACTGACACGACTAAAAGATTGATGTCTTCTCCCAAGTGCAGGAGTGTCGAAGTAATAAATAACCCGGCAAGACCGGGGTCGAACCACAAGGAGGTTAATTGTACAAATAATAAACGACAATAGTACAACAACAATAATAATAATAACAACAACAATAATAATAGTAATAACAATAATAACAATAACAATAATAATAATAATAATAATAATAATAATA
>NW_011501904.1:20934-29726 GCF_000495115.2 Populus euphratica
TTTGGATTGCATCGACATCTCTTTTCTAAGTTTGGTTATCTCTTTGTCCTTTCAATTTCAGTTCTTAAACTCATCAATCAATCCTTTCACTTATGTGATAGACCTGCATTTAAAACGACCATTTACCACAACTTAAAGGTATCTTATATTATTAGATATGTTATTATAAAACATGCTTTAGTTAAGGAGTTATTGATACTTCAAGTGCAAAATGATGATATAAAACCTTGATAAAAATGCACTTTTAAATACTAATCAATAACACTTTTCTTAATTCATTGTGAAAGCATTGTTATTATTGGAACAATGCATGAGAAATATTACAATGGTTATTCCAAATATATTAAAAGAAAGAATAGTATTGTGAAATTGTATTTGGATAATAGTACCATAAATGTTTACTATATTAGTATAAACAATTATATTGTTGATCATTATACAAAAGCTTTGGCTAAATATATGATCTAGATAACATAAAGGGGATATGTTTTAAACTCAAAGAAATTTAAACTAATAACTTATAAGGACACCCTGCCTAGTTAACTGTAAATCTTAAGATTTAGGTTTAAATAAAAAAATGAATCATCAAGTAATAGATTAACATGCACTAATTTATTCATATCTATCCTTATGATGCAAATGCAAGTATTCCTAGACAAAATAAGATTAAGTTTTTTTAATGAAAATTTTAATATGTTCTATTAGGATGTTAAAGTCATGAGAACATCCTTGATAGGCATACTATATGAACATGAAAATGAGACCGTTTCTTTTGAGAATTAGATGAGTTATTTAAATTGTTTATGAAAGTCAAGATCAAGCATAAAGTCATAGAAGCCATTTGTCTACTCGTTAGAGTTTGTGTTTTTTTAAAAACACACGAAGCAAACTTTTGATTAACAAAAAAACAGCTATTTATTGTGCATTGTCCCACAATAAATTGTGTGAAACGCAAGAAGATGAAAAGGCAAAAAAATACTGCTTTCTTGCGCGGCTTTTAAATTCAACCATAATACACTATTCACTAAACAGTGTATCATGCCTCCACTATTCACTGAATAGTAGAGGTATGTGTCCATTGTTCAGTGAATAGGGAAGGCATACTCTACTGTTTATTGACTGTGGAGCATGTGAACAGTACAAGAGAATTGTACTATTCATGTGATTATTTTTTTTAATATTAATTTTTTTAATATTTTTTTTAAAAAACTGAACAATGTATCATGCCTCCACTATTCACTGAATAGTAGAGCTATGTGTCATTTGTTCAGTGAATAGGGAAGGCATAGTCAACTGTTTATTGAACTGTGGAGCATGTGAACAGTACAAGAGAATTGCACTGTTCACGTGATTAATTTTTCCAGTCTTAATTTTTTTAATATTTTTTTTAAAAACACTAGTGAATTAAATTTATTCTACTGTAATATCAATTTTATTCATGATAATATTTTATATACGCTTAAAAAATTATAAAAATTGTAGTTTTTAATAATGTGCTAACTTCAAAACTCATCACATAATATCTAAATATTGTTTCTGTGTTATACAATATTTATCTCTCATAAAAAAACCTTAGTCTATAAAATGATTAACTACTGACTTAAAAGTAATATTGTTGAAGTACTAGGTATGGGTTCAAGCTATTAGCACCTTTATTATTATATAATATGTTTGTTTCCTTGCCTAAACATATGACTATTATTTTTATAAAAATAAGTGGGGAATTGTTAGAATATTTTTATAAAAATTTAAAATTTTAAGAAGTTGTTATAAGAAAATAATTACCCTTTTAATGTTTTGCTCTTGCAATACTTTATATGCCTTTTAATTACATGCATTTACAGAGCATTATATGATTTTTAATTATAAGTTATAAAGCATTAATTCTTTTATTTTCATGTTACAAAATGTTATATGCCTTTAATTGCAAGTTATAAAATATTATGCATGTTAGAGAATAATATAAATCATATCTTGGAACCTCATCTAATAGTTTAAACTTTTGGGTTAAGATGGTTCTTTAACATGGTATCAGAGTCTTGATAACCAAGCGATCACGAGTTCAAATCTCACCATCCTTATTTTTTTGATAAAAAATTAAGCACAAGATAATATGGACCTGTATAAGTTGCAAGTTCAAAGGGCTTTTACTTGATAAAGTGTATTAGAGAATAATATAAATTATATCTTGAAATCTCACCTAATAGCTTAAGTTTTTGAGTTGAGATAATTTTTTGACAATACATAACAATCATTTTCTTTAAAAATAATTATTAAATCTTTAATAATTTAGAATTTAAATATTTATACTCTCCTACCTATATATAAATATACAACAACATCTTAAATATCTATTCATTATATTATCTATAAAATCTTTCTCCCAGTAAACCAAATCCATGTTATTTTGTTGTTACATTTGAGCAAGAGGGGTGCCATTCTTTCTAGAGTTTCAAGTCTTATAAGTAGTGAAAGCTTACGAGACTAGACAAAATAGGTAAGCTTTTTGTATCTCTAAAATGTCTTGCAACACTTTCTTGATTCGATGCATCAAAATTTTTGTGAGCAACGTGTATTGTTTTAAGAAAACAACATGTTTATATCTCAAGTTAGTAACATAAATAATTTTATTAAACTATTTTTTTTGGTGTTTTCCATTTATATTATTAGGTTTTATTTTTATAATCTCTAACAAATTGTGATATGTATTATTAAATAACCAAACACTTTCAACAATGTGGTTATAACAAAATGTAGCTTTAATTTTCAATCATATCTTTTTTTATTAATATGGATATTAGGGTCAGTTTATATATATTTTGATTAATTTTTTAATTTTTTAAATTAATAATTATATAATTCTTTAATAATCTTAAAATTTTATAAAATTTAAATTAATAATTTAAAAAATAAATAAATCTATAGCCCCACGGGTTAAGATTTTCAACCGTGCCTTGCAATACTGCTAGATGTACCGTTATTACTTGTTCATAGCAGTCGTAGTTTCTTCTTTCAACAAAGAAAATCATTTTGGTTCATTTACCACGCATCTTTCATGACTCGAACCCAGCCCTAGAACTAGAATATGAACTAGCTTCTAACCCAGTACCAGAACCATCACCCGACCCAGATGAAAAAGATGATGAACTGGAATTGCAGCGAGAGGATCTAGAACCTGAACCTGCTCCAGCACAAGATCCTCATCCACCACCACCCAGCCCATTACCCAAACCAACTCCCGACCCTCCAAGGTCCATGCCCAAGTCCTTTCTTGCAACCCGGCATTCACCGACGGCTAAAGATGCAACATGGAGGCCTAGAATTGCTAAACACTTCAAATTGCCCAAATTTTAAGCCGAGAAACCAAAGGTCCAAAGTACCAAGTACTATGTATGCATGTGTATACTATATAAGAGTATTCTTTTAGTTATTAGAGATTACAAGTTTTTGTGGGAGGCGAGTTGATAGATGGTGCTATATTTACACTTGCAGATAGTGAGGTTTGGGAGTTGTAGTGGGCATGATAAAAGGTGTAGGCGTGGGGATTGTATCAGAAAGTAGAGGAGGGGACACCATGTGCTCATTTTCTTCATGAATTATTACGCATTGCCATGTGTAATGTGAACATTCTTTTTGTAAATTCCATTGGTTTACAAAAATTTGTGGACCAAAAAGCTGAGAAATGGATTGCATAACTGGGAGATGATTTTGGAGTATGATAAGCTGGACACAACATTATGAAGGTGCCGTCCCATTATAGATCGTGGAGTGTTGTCGATCTTTACTGTTGGATGCTGCTGATTATGGAGGAAATTAAAGAAAGTATTGCTTAATACATGTTAGATGTGCTAGAGAAGATAATGACTGGAGTGTTATTAGTCAACTTAGAGGATATATATTCACACACACACTTAAATCGCTCATAAACTACATGGTATTTTATTAGAATTGTATGTTGACTATGAAAACTCCAAAATTGTTTAAAAATGGGACAACAGAATCCAATATTTAAAAGTTGAAAAATAATAAATCATATGATTAGTTTTAATACTAATAATAATAATAATGATCTTTTGATATTATTACATGGTAATATAAAATCTCTAATTATTTAATATTGAAGTTGAAATCATTATTTAATATAATATCGATCATAGTTTAAATTAACTAAATAATTAAGAGTTTCAATCATAATATTCTCACTTTCTCTTTTCATTAAAATTTAACAATCAAATACAATATAATGATAGATATGTTAATGTTTTCCATCTAAATAACTTTTTCGGGTGTTAAATAGTAATATAAAATTTATTCAATATTTTAACTTTTTGGATTGATTTCTATAGATAATGATGATGATGATGATGATAATTGAATTAGTTTCATCATTAAATATTAAATTGGATGGGAATTAAGTTTTTTAATTAACCTCGGATTTAGAATTTCATAAATTGCGAGTTTGAGAAATTAACCATGTTTAAGAGTTTGTTTGAGTTTGCTTCTTTTTTTTTTAATTTTTTTTTAAACTCATGTTATTTCAATTTTATCTTTCAATATTTATTTAATTGAAGTTATTTTTTATTTGCTTTCTATAAATTGTTTTCGGTTTTGAAAATAACTCGGGTTGTCTTGAGTCTTTTTATTTGTTATTCTTTGTTAAATTTAACTTTTTTAAAATAAATTTTATTTTTAAATTAGACTAAATTAATTGATTAAATATAAGCATGAGATACTCACTTCATTGCTCTGATAATGTATGTTCTTTCAAATTGTTTGATTTGTTTTCTGGATCATTGCTCTAACAATGCATGTAATCTCTTTTTGTGTCATCGTGTAGCTTTTCACAATAACATTGGAATCTTCTCAGTAAACTCTTCTAGTGATGGGTGGTGTTTACAACAGAGCAGCGATGAGTCTCTAATAAACCCTTCTTTTTCTTTCAAGTATAATATTATGCGATGAGTCTCTAATAAACCTTTCTTTTTCTTTCAAGTATAATATTATCAACTTGTTTTTTATATTAGTTATTGCTATTTTTTTGTTTATTTTATTTATTATCAATACTATATTTTTAATAATATTATTAAATCAATCAAATTTATTAAATACAATCAAGTTAATCATCTATATCTCAATTTTTTTCATTTATAAAAGCACTAGTGTCATCCTAACTTTTTTTTATATTAAAAAAAATGTAACTCGACCCATCACGCGAGAGACTATTTGATATATCATAATTCATATTCATCAAAAAGGTATATCCTAATTCATCATTTTCTAAATGATAGCCTCCGCTAGCCTGCTTAAAAGATCAAGATCATGGTATTAGATTGTCCTTACAGGATGCTATTAGCCTAATAAATTTTGTTCTTGGTATTTTCTACAATGCTGTTTTGGAAAATCCCAAAAGCTTTGATCTGACCACGGACTACTGAAATAATTTATTAAGTTTTTTGAAGCGGTTTCTATTTTTTTTCCTAAACATATGTGCTGTTTTTCTAAGTAAATTACACTCATAAACTTAAAATATGTAAATATTAATGTATTTTACTTTCTGAATATAGCTTAATGATTGTGTATTTGGTAAGTTCGATCGAGTCTTAATATATATATATTAAAACACAGTTATTCTTCGTCTATAGTCATAAAAGAGGAGCAAAAATACTTAGAATATGCGCTTTGCGAGAGAGAGAGTTTTGATGGATCAAACATCCTTACACGTCAAAGTACGAAATAATTGATAGAGAAAGAAAAACGGTACAAAAATAAAGACGAAAAAGGAGCAACAAAACACAAAACACCACGATGATTTTCAACCAACATTCTTAAATAAAACATTTCAGACAGTAGATAAGGTACAAAGAGAGTACAATCCATTCGTACGAGCGCAAACAGTCACACTACCATATGCAGTTCTCATTTATTCTTCTTTCAACAAACCATGTCCTCCATGCTCTTTAACCCCGACCGTTTCTTGAACCGGAGCCAGCCCTAGAACCAGCATATGAACCAGCTTCTGACCCAGCACCAGAACCACCACCCGACCCGGAACTAGAACTTGATGAAGAAGAAGATGAGCTTGAACTTGAACTAGACCCAGACCTAGAACCCGAACCCGAACCCGCTCCAGCACCGGAGCCTGATCCACCACCACCCAGCCCTATACCCACTCCACCACCCAGCCCTACCCCTAACCCTCCAAGATCCAGGCCCAAGTCTTTTCTCGCAACCCGGCTTTCACTCACAGCCGAAGTTGCAACAAGGAGAGCAAGAATTGCTAAACACTTCAAATTGCCCATTTCTTGAGCCTAGCAACCACAGGTCCAAAATTATCAGATACTATGTATGTATACTATATGTAAGAGGAATGTTGTTTTAGCTATGTATCTATTACACTCTCAAGTTTTTCGTGAGGGGAGAATGGAAAGATAGAGCTATATTTATACTTGTGTATAGTGAGGTTTGGTGGAGTTTATGGTACCACTTAAAATTAAAGATGGTAGGCGTGCAGACTGTAGCAGAAAATTAGTGGAAGCTGGAGACCTGCTAGTTAATTTTCTTTATTTATGAATTATATATCATGCATTGCCAAGTGTATGCGATATGAACATTTTTTAAATTAGTGTTGACCAAAGTTTGTGGCTAACAAAAGCTGAGAATCGGATTGCAATGCGCGTCGGACATGAGTTAATTTATGAAAGATGGTGCCTGCCGTCCCATGAATCTCAAACCCACTATAGATAGTGGAGCTTGTTTGGTTGGATTGTACTGTTGATGTTGCATTGAAGGAATAGAATAATGCTTATACATTTTATAGATAGAATAGTATCGTTTGCTTCAAAGGATATATTAGAAGACACTGGAATGATCAAAGATTTAACTATCATAATACGTTACATCCTACAAAAAATAGTTCATCTTAAATAAATTATTTGAGATAGAATATTCACATATATTGACTATTATGATAATCTTTTATGCTTAAGTGCTGTGTTATTTAATAAAAAGATTATCAAAATTATATGGGAGACAAGTATGTAGGAGGGCATATGAACCTGTTAGGGGATGCTATCTAGCATATTTAATAAAAAGATTATAAAAAATAGTTTTTATTTATTTATTTTTGTGCGTGGAAGGGCTAGATACTTGAGCATTTTGCAGTTTAATATGTTTACAAATTAAATTCTATATGGGACAAAAGAGTGTAGCACCGCAGCATGCAGTCTTATCTTTCCTTACGGTCAACTTCACCGAGTTCACGATCCACTCACTCGCTGCCAAGAAAAGTCATCTTCCATAATGAGTCTTGCATTGCAAGCAATAGCTGTCCTAGCTAGCTACTTATGTGTTCAGTTCAATTGGGTACACTGTAGCTTTTTTCTGTCAATTCCAACCACAAAATTTGGAAATGGAAGATTCTAGAATGCATTTACCCTGTGCTGGAAATTAACTTATTTAATTAGAAGAAATGAAGATGGATAGAACTTCTAACCATTTAGTTAACGGGATTTTGGTATCGCTTCTTAAATTTTTAAGCATATTCTTCTTTGATGTACGTTGTGATATTATATTACAAATTTTGTTTCGTAAAAGAAAAATACATGTCTTGTTAATCATTGATATTGTAGATCATATATCGTTCGAGCTACTAGTACAATTTTGTGAACAATCAAGTCTGCATGATTGAGATTTGTTCTTAAATAGTTGTTTTTATATTAGAAAGAAGATATTGAACTTGTTCTGGGATATTTCTGTTTGATAAGCCTCGTGTCCTACGGATTAAAGTATGGTAGAGTTCAAGAAGATAAAGGAATGGTTATTTTTGTATTTTAAAAATATTTTTGAAAATATTTAAAATATTTTATTTTATTTATTTATTTTAAATTAATATATTTTTTATTTTTTTAAATTATTTTGATGTGATGATATCAAAAATAATTTTTAAAAATTAAAAAAATTATTAACATGTATTTTAACACGAAAAATTATTTAAAAAAAAACTACAATTACAGTACCAAACAAAATCAAAATGTGATAATAATTAAAACCTAATTATAATTAATAAGTCAAAGAAAGTAATAACAAAAATACAAATAAAAAATATTATGTTGCATTCAACAATGTTGATGATAAAAATAATTTATTAATAATTTTAAATAATAAAAAAATATTTAAAAAATTTCATATGCATTTTTACTTGTCAAATCACCCAACGAAAATACCAAAAGCAATTTTGTTGGTGATTTGAAAAAAATCTGACAACTCTTATTCAAACACAACCTCCACAAATTTATTGATCTCATTTCAAAATTAAGCCAAAACCCCCACCTCTCTCTTTCCCTCCCTAAAACCTCCATCCATCTTCACAAGTTGGGCTACCATATCTCGCCAGTGCCAGGCAACAACTCTCCCAATTAAGGCCTATTCAAACACAGCCTTCTTTGGTTTCTTTTCATGTCAAGCTTTACTTCACCAAGCCACAAACCTGTCCATTTATATTTTAAGTTAATCTATTAAAAATGTTTTGTAATATTTGTAATTTACTTTGTATTTTACTTGTTGAACATATCAGACTTTGGTGAATTAATATAGAATTTGTATTTTGGAGTTTGTTTGAACTTGAATAATTTTTACCTGATGTAATTTTATAACTTAGAGATGTTAGAATTGAAAAAATAATTGATAATTTAATGAGTGTCAATTATTATTTTTTATCAATTTTATGGTTAAGTTCAAAATTTAGAAAAAATTCAATTTATGTGGAATTGATAATAATTTGGGTGTTAATTAAA
>NW_011501955.1:0-2171 GCF_000495115.2 Populus euphratica
AAAAGTGGGATGTATGTGGTGTATTTTCAGCAAAATATGAAGAGATAAGAAATTCTTGTGTCTTTTATCATTGAAAATTTTGAATAGGAGTCACCATGTAATGTTCTAGTCACTAGGAATCCTAACTGATATAAGAGATCGAGTATGAAGACTGGTTGCGTAAAAGAAAGGTATTAGTATCCCAAATACGCTCTATCTAAGATAAACTGCATTATTTTATTTGTTCAAATCTAAAGTCATGTTATGGTTTTTAATCGTTGGTCTGTCTAAGGGTAAGAAAAGTCTTTTTCTGTAAGGAGATCTTTATCTTATCAAGTAAAACCTTAAGTGTTTTGTGTCGTTAATAAAAAAAACTATCTTTTTAATATCAGGAATACGTTTTATATATAAATTCATAATCCCTGATATTAAAAAAAAACAAAATAAATTTTTTTGTTGTTTTTGAAATTTTGACCAATATTCTCTTTACTTTAATAAATTAGTTATTAAAGTCAAAATGCATGCTAAAATAGTATTTTTGGTGTATGAAAAATACAATATGATTTTTTAACTTTGAGACACTTGGTCGTTTTGGTCAAAACGCGCCGTTTTATTTAAATGAAAAGGCGACAAAATGTGTCAACTTTCATATTGGTCCCCAATTTGTAATTTGCTCAATCAAGTCCTAAATTGTAAATCTTGATTTAAAAATCAATGCAATTGCATCCCTGCTAAAAATCAAAAAATCCAATAGCACCCCTAAAGTCGATTGTCTTTTTGATTCTTGGTTTTGATATTGTGCAATTTGACCCTTAATTGAGCTTTTGACTGGTTTTAATTCCAACCCCTATACTTACGCGTCTTTTCTGTTTTGGTTTTTGATTTTGGATTTCTTCAATTAAGTTCTTAAATGACCATCAAACTTCAATATTTATGCAATTAAGCTCTTAATTTGACCAAATTAACTTTCAAAAATTATAATTTGACCCCAAAACTTTAATTTCTTCCAATTAAAGCATAAATTGACTCCAAAATCAATTTTTCTTGCAATCAAACTCTCTATAAATTCAATTAAACCTTCAATGAAATTTAATTGAGTCCATAAACATCTGATTTTGGACTTTTCTTACTTAAATTGAATTTTCTTTGTCAACATGACTGTCATCAGTTAATGAAATGTTATCAAGTTTTAATTTTTGTATTTTTTAACCTCTTCAACTAATTTTTAATCATTTTTTGGATGCACTGACATCATTTTTCACTGTTTATATTTTTTGATAATATTTTTGATTTGTTGTAGTTTATTATTTTTTTGTGGGGGCCCAAAAATGGGTTATGACACAACTCAATAATTTTTTTTATTTCACCCTAGTATTTTTTAATTTAGAAATAATCCATCATATTACAAATATTTTTCAATTTCATCTTCTATAATTTTTTAATCTTTCAAGTTTGGTCCTAATTATTTTAATTGCAATTGTTTTTGTTTGTGATAATTTCTTTGTTAAAAAACAAGTTTTATTTTTATTTTGCTCTTTATACTTGATATTTTTATCACTTTATACTTGGTCTATTTATCATCTTTTTTTTTAATCTTTATTTTTTCTAATATTCTTTTTAGTTTTTTCTTTACACTTTGTTTTTGAAAAAATATTACTTTTTATTTTTTACACTTTGAATATTTATTACTCTACACTTGGTCTATTTATATCTTTCTTTTTATCTTATCTTTATTCTTTGATAATTTGTTTTTATTTTTTTCTTTACATATTTTTGTTCAAAAATTATTATACAAAGACTAGGAAATGACATTTCACTATAGCAACTGCAACATTATTTTCATTCTTCTACTACATTAAAAATTCACTTGAGATTTTACATGTCTTTATTAATGTATATGATCTGCTACTATATTTTATTATATATAAGTATGAATTTTTTGATTCACGATTGTATTTCTTACTTGATTTAAAAAAACAAGTTAATAACATCTACACATTAATTGTTTTGCTTTAGAAAAAATTATTTGATCTGCAATGAAACGAGTTGAATAAACACATTAGCACTTTATTTTTTTTGTATTTACTGGCATAGATGATCTCGATATATTTAATTAAATGCATGTATAAACCTTTTAATTTATAATTATATTAAAAAAAGAACTTTTGAAAAGCTTGTATGTTTTTTTTTTT
>NW_011501955.1:2763-28458 GCF_000495115.2 Populus euphratica
ATATAAAATATTAATATTTTTATTTTTTTAAAATTTTTCTAAATTAACCCAAAATTTAACTTTTTAATTAAATCAACTCTCAAATCGGAATCGGGTTTAATATCAATGATTTTGAGCCACTGAAGCATACCCAAGAGATATTTGTTAATGCCGATGTGCTAGATTGGTTTATTTCTTGATAAAAAAAAAAAACTGGATACAGTTGAGGACAGTATGATTTATTTAATTTGAATTAAATTTGGGCAATCTCTTCTTCTATACGGGTCAAGATAGATTAAATCTATGAAAGTAACAATCATATATGTACCAATATTGGGAAGAAAAAAAAATACAGTATTATTGCGTTATTCAAAAATAATATTTTTCATTTTTTTGGAATTGATCGGTAAGATTCTAGGTTGTGCTTAGTTAGCAATTCATGTTTTTTTTTTTTTAAATCTATATTTTTTTAATTATTATCTCATGTTAGTAACCAAATGATATTTTTTAATTTAGACTTGTTTATTTATAGCATGCACTACATTAAACGTAATTTTAGTTGTAAAACTCAAGTCTAATTCAACAACTTTCTTAGCATGAAACTCGGGATTTATACGTGGTGCATCACATAAACAAACATAGCCTAAAGTCGTAAAACTTTAATCTAATTCAATAATGTTCTTAGCATGAAGCTCAAGGCGAGGTTAAAACGGTGCATCTCATAAATAAAGTTGTAAAACTAGAGCTCAATTCAACAACTTTCTTGGCATGTAGCTCGAGGTCCACATCATTGTTCAAAAATCCCGATTCTCCACTACCCCTTTCCATGTTCCTCCCTCCCTTGTACACTAGCCATTTTCTAAGTAGGTGCAGAAGTAATCAAGAATATGATGAACACCAAAGATGCACATGATTCTGGATAAAAATCATAGCTCAGATATCAAGTGATATGATTTGTATTCACTTAGGAGTACTGTCCTTTTCTCTTTGTATGGATTAAGCTGAAAAAAATAAAAAAATCTAAGAAATTTTTTAAGCATCCTTAGAACATCGAATCATTCTTTATATAAAACTGTCCTTTGAATCATGATAAACAGCAATCTTATTATAGGTGAAGTGTTGAACAAAACAATTACAGGTCAAACCTGTAAACTAATATCTTTAAACAATTAATGATAATTATAATTAATTCTATATGACTGAGGTATGATGTGGGTCAGATAATATTGTTTTATTATAACAGTAAAAGTAAAACGTACTTATAACATGAATAATTATTTGATATTATTAAACTTGATCTAATAAGTTAATTTTGAAATCTTTTAATTTGATTTATTATTATTTTTTAAGTTTAAAATATAATTGAATATGAATTAACAATGCATGACCAAATTAATTTCAGTGTGCAAAAGTAACCTGACTGACTATTAAAAAAATTATGATAATGAAATTGAAAAAAAAGAGATAAATATGATAAAAAAATATTTATTAACTCAATTCTTTGTCTATCATATGTTTAAAATAAAAATATATAAAAATTATTTGGATATGATTCAGTTGACTTGACCAATTTAAAGACAACTTGAATAATTATTAAAAAAGTTTAAGAAATAAATGAAAAAAATGAAATTAAAAAAAGAAGAGTTTCATTATTCACGATTCTCCTCCATGAACTCTCCCAGGTTTTCTTGATGTATTAGGTAATAATATTATTTTTTATACATGAATTATCAAAAATAATACTACTTGTTATACATGTATTAAAATTAATAAAAAGATGGACCAAGAAAATGTGGTGGGGGAAAAAATGCCCCCCTTTGTTCTTAACTAGGAAGATGCTTTTGCCTTTCTTCCATTATAATTTTCCTTTTCATGCCATCCTAAGCTCCCATTATTCTCTGCCTCCTACACCGCCTTTTCCTTTACATTTTGCAAGCCCTAGAAGCCAGAGCCAGTAGTGCTACTCATCTTTCTTTCACTTTTCTGTCAAACACAGCAAGTTGCTAAGAACAAGAAAGATGGATGTGTTTGACTATCAACAACTTGTAAAGGCAACTGGGAGTTTCTCTCCTTCGAGACTTTTGGGCAAAGGAAGCCATGGATCAATCTACAAAGGCATACTTGAAGAAAATAAGCTTGTTGCAATCAAGAAATCATCATCTCTTGGTACTGATCATGTCTCTGCTGACAACTCCAAGAAACTTGAGAACGAAATATCCGTGCTATCTTCCCTACATGAAAGTCCATATGTCATCAACTTTCTTGGAACGAGTCTTTATCATCACAACTCAAAGAACAGGGTTTTGGTTATGGAGTTTATGCCTAATGGTTCTCTCCATGACCTGCTCCATGTTGATGCCACTCCACCACCATGGCCTAAACGTGTAGAAATCGCTATTCAAATTGCAAGGGCAGTCCAATTCCTTCATGAAGGCAAGCCTTTGGTTATTCATAGAGATATCAAATCTGCTAATATTTTGTTTGACATAAATTGGAAGGCTAAGTTGGCAGATTTTGGACTCTCAGTGTTGCAAGAAGACTCATCAAGTCATGATCATGCAACTCAACCGGCTGGCACTCTTGGGTACTTGGACCCTTCTTACACCACTCCAAGCAAACTAAGCACTAAGATTGATGTCTTCAGCTATGGAGTTGTTTTGTTAGAGATCATTAGTTGTCAGAAAGTGATTGATGTCTCGAGGTCGCCATCTTCAATTGTTGAGTGGGCAGTGCCATTGATTGAAGAGCAAAGATTGATGGAGATATGCGACACAAGAATTGCACTGCCAACATTCATGGAGGGCACGATTAAGCACTTGTTATATGTGGCAGCACGTTGTGTGTCTTGCAAGGAAGAAAATCGTCCATCCATTACTGAAATTGTTAAGGGGATGGATAAGAATTGTTTGGTTGAAAGAGTACAAATGCCCAGTTGGACAAGTTTCATGAGGAGCGTGATACTAACGAGAAGGCCAAGAGAATTGGCTGAGCAATGGCAGCAGGCAAAATGTGAAGATGCAAATTGTGACATTTCTAAAGGGATGAAGGCATATTTATGGGAGATATTGGCTTATATTACTACACTCGAATAACCATTTAAATGTTGGACTTTTTTCTTTTTTCCTTTCAAAATACCACATTCAACAGTAGTTTTTTTTTTTTGTTGGCGAACTAACACAACTACGAAAAAAATGCAGGAAATCAGCTATTGAAAAAAGCGCAACCACCTCCCAGCAGCACGACTTGGTTGCGTTAATCCTAGCAGCGCGACGAAAAAAAAGTGCTATTTCCCAAATTTTTTCTTTTATTGTGTTAGTGTGCTATTTTTTTTTTTTTAAAAAGACTTAATTAACTATTGATATATTTTGGGCAATGACCAGTCAAGGGGTTGGCTGGCCACAGCTCCTTTCAGTTAATATAATTTGTGTGTAAAATCAACCTGCAGTGCACGTAGTCTCCAAACAGAAAATCCCCGAAAGTGGGTGCCCAAAGGATACAGCAACAGAGGTTAAGCTTGATGCCCTGTGATTCTACATGCAGTTATGTTTCTCCTTTCTTTGCCATGATTACATTGATGAAGATGGGTCGCACCCAGTTGTGTAAGCGTCATCTGTGCAGTAAGGAAAACCTTTATCTGCCCAAAGGGTTATATTATTAATAGCATCGTCCAGGAAGCCAGGAAGAGTGGGACGCAAGCAAACGAATTGAATGTTCCCGAAATTCCTTTGCGTCTCTCGATATCTTGAAATTCTTGAGTGTGCTAAGATCGCCCATGTATTGATGTTCTGTGACATGTTTGATTTTGTTTACATTGATGAAATATTGTTTCGTAAAACATAGTTGTATTTTGTTTTGTCCTGTCTCTTGTCAACCAAACACAACTCTGTCTCGTGTTCTCTGTCTTAGTGCTAATGTCTTTTTTTCTTATTACAAAATAATAATTAATCGCTGCCCTACAGACTAACAAAAGAAAAAGATTATGTGACATGTTTAATTTTGTTAATTACATTGGTGAGAAGTTGTTTCCAGACAGAAATTATAATAGTTAAGATTACAAGCTTGATGACATGCATCGTGAGAGCAAAATATAGTTTTTTGAGTTTTGTTTTGTTTCAACACAAATCTGTCTGCACTCTCTACCTTAGCACTGTCTTTTTTCTCTCACGAAATATCGATCAAATGCTACCCTACAAACAAACAAAAGCAGAAGATTCATTACCGTCATGTATCTAGCTTCTGTAGCGCGCCATTGACATGATACAACGGAGAATTTTGAGGAAAAATTCGTATTTTTCGATCTTATATACAAGAAATTAACTAGCAAAAATCGTGATGCAGTGAGCATTAGAGACAAAAGATACTGTTCGATAAAGATAATTCAGGAGGTTCTTCCAAGACTGTTTGAGAGAAGTGGCCAAGATGCTATAACAGCACAGCCAACAAGATAATGCAAAGCCATATATTGATCCAGTTGCCAAGGGATTTCTTGAAGCAGCAACTAAAGATGCGCTTCATGTTCGACCTTTCTTTAAACCTCCCAGTAGTCTTGGCTCAAAGGTTAACCCTAAGCTCTCGGCGGGTTTTCTGTCATTCAATGTCTGCACAACAACATGAAGCTAGCTCCTACAACAATTGATGGATTCCATACACGAAGCATTTGATGAATTATCACCCCTTAGAGCTTAACTAGTTATGTCTTTCTAAGCCAGTGAATGTACATTAAATAAATTATAAAAAAGTACAAGCAGTTGAAAAAGAAGATAGGGCATGATAACTAATTTATAAAATTAAAACTAAAGAATAAAAAGAAAAATGAGAGAAATGCTATTTTATTAAGAGTTTTTTTTAAAGATATACCTTTATAGTTTTTATTTATATTTTTTATATTTATGTATAATGCTTAAAATTAGAAGCCTCTTACGATGTCTCAAGTCCTTGATAATAAAAGAATTAAACTACTAAAAAAATCATAATCTAATAAGGAATCTAACATTCTAATTAAATAAAAATTTTAATAAATTAGTCTTTTATAAATTCTTTTTCATCAAAGATTCATACATTAACTATAATTCATCTTTTAGCTATATTAAATTTTTTTATAAACTCTAAATCCTATTAGCCTAAATTCTAGTTAATATTGAACTTTAACACTTCCCCTTAATACCAACTGTCATTATTTTATTTTATTTCCTCTTTTTTCAAGATGTCTTGCTTTAATAGTGTTGATGTTGTTTATATTTCATCAAAATTTGATGAAGGTAGTTCACTATTATATTTAACATTAATTTTATTTTTTCAAACTATTTTTGTGTTTCTAAATATTCAACTGGATTCGTAACTTTTTCAAATAAGATTAATTTTTGGACTTGTACGTTTTCAATTTCTTGTAGCTTATCTTTAATGTTACCAATTAAAACAAAAATTTCATTGTAATTAATTTCTTATTTTTTACTATAGCTTTTTTCTTCTAATCTCACCTTGTACCTCTCTTTTTCTCTTTTGGTATTCTTCTTTTCTTTATAGATTCACTTAACACTTATTGACTTTTTTTTTTTTTTGTCTATAAACCAATTTTCATATGTTATTTTTCTTGCAATCTCCTCATCCATAGCAATTCTTCATTTTGAATCATTTATTGCTTCTCAAAATACTAGAATATCACATGTAGCAAGATAACGATATAATGTTACATCTTTAAATATGATTAGTTATCTCATATAATTCATTAAGTCTTTTTATTTTTTTTAGTGGAGTGCCCTACTTGGAGCTTTCACTAGAAAAAAAAAATTAAGTTGATTGGTGTTTGTGGAGAAATAATTATAGGTTCTTGATGATCTTCATATCTTTTCTCATTTTCATTAAAAGTCAGTAAAAAATAATATTTTTCACCATAATTTACCTGTCAATCCCATACCCCTTTTTCATTGAACTCAACATTTTTACCAATCACCATCTTTTCTTTATTAGGATTGTAAAGTTTGTATCCTTTAAACTTTTGGTCATAGCCCACAAAAATTATCCTTTTGGTCTTGTCATCTAGCTTGGTCCTTACTTGATCATCTACATGCACATAACCAATGCTTCCAAAAACTTTCAATTAAGAGACTCTTGGTTTTCTTCTACTCCATGCCTTTTGTACTTGAATCATGCCATTCAAGCTTTTAGTATGACATCTATTTGATAAGTAGATAACACAATTTAAAGTTTTATCAAGCTCCATGAACTTGTTTTTGTCTCCACCCATGTGGTTACTAGCTCCATTGTCTAGGTATCACATGTTCTCTTTGTCTTGCATTCTTTCATTATGCACTAGTAGTAGAGTGGCTTTTTTTTTTTTTTTTTATCACAAGATTTGTATTTTCCTCAACCCTCTTAGTTAAATTCTAGCAATTCCTAGCATAATGACTTGTATTTTGATACTTCTAACATTTAACTTTTGATTTGTCAAACCTGCTATCAAATTTAGATTTTGGATTGCTATTACCAGTTGAATTGATCAATTAGTTCCCTTCATTTGGTTGACTGTTTGATTTGTTAAGGTTGCCTTGACTTTCTCTTTCAAATTTTCTTTTTTTCTCTCATTGGGAATATCCAAAACCATCTTGCTTTGAAAAAAGTGCTTGTGCACCCATATCATCTTGAATTTCATTGATTTTTTTTTTCTCATGGGGCTTGCAATTTTTTCATGAGACCTTGTATTGAAAGAATATCCATATTTTGCATCTCTTCTATTACGACCACCATATAATAGAACTTTTTTTGCAGCGAGCGTGAGATCTTCTCTACCACATATGTCTCTTCTATCTTCTCCCCATATCTCCTCATTTGATTACATATGACTAATACTCTCGCAAGGTATTTTGAAATATTCTCTAATTCAAGTGTATGTAACTTTTCAAAGTCACCATGTAGTTTTTGTAGACGTACCTTTTTCATATTGTCAGCCTTTTAGTTTGATTCTTGCAAAACTTTCTATGCTTATTTGGTGGTGGTTATATTGACCACTATCTTACAAGTGATGCCATCTAGATATTAATAGTTGATTGTTAGTGCTAGTTAATTCTTTCTTTATGCCTGTTACATGGCCACCCTTTGGGCTGAAGTCAATGTTGCTCTATTTATAAGCTCCTCAAAACATTTTTTAATTATATGCCATATATCTTGGGAACCTAACTAAACTTTTACTCGAATACTCTAAGTTTCATAGTTGTTCTGTGTCAACTTAGGACATTGAAGTAGAAAGTTTGAATCGACCATATTTAATAATCAAACCTAAGCTCTTATGCTGCTTATTGAAAAAGAAAGATAGAGTGTGATAACTAATTTATAAAAACAAAGTTACGAAACAAGAATAAGAATGATATTTTATTAAGAGTTTTATCAAAAGATACATCTTTATAGCTTTTATCTATATCTCTTTATACTTGTATATAATATTTAAGATTATAAAAAGCCTATTTATAGGCCCTAGTTCCTAGATAATAAATGAATTAAATGAATTAAATTACTCAAATAAAATCTTAATCTAATAAGAAATCTAATAAGAAATTTAATATTCTAATTAAACAATGATTCTAATAAACTAGTCTATTACAATTTTTTTTATTAGCTTAAATCTTAATTGATATTGAATTTCAATACAATTTTTTTTTTCTATTAGCCTAAATCCTAATTGATATTGAATTTCAACACAAGTATGGAAATATAAATTATATACAGCCTCGCATGAGCTAAAAAAAAAGGACAATATTTATTGTATTTGGAATTTTGAATTGTTATTTATTTTTTTAATAATAACCCATATTAGTTTTAAACATCATTTTAATCATTTTAAACAGTTGAGTCTAAATAAAAAAATTCAACCAAATTGATTTTAATTGAATCAATTTGGTTTTACCAAAGTTTTATTAAAACTGAATAAATTCAAATGAGCTATAAATAAATAAATAAATAAATAAAATTGAGTATTTTTCATTGAAGTCTTGATTTTGTGAGACAAAAATGAGCTTTTTGTTTAGATTTGATTATATATAGTCTCACTTTTTTAGTTTGATTTTTGGTTGGGTTTTTTTTTAGTTTCTAAAATTTGAAATCAAAACCAAATTTTTTTTTTAATTTTTTCTTTCTTTAGTTTAAATTTAATTTCTCAAATAATGTTTTTGGTTAATTCAAGTTTTTTTTTATGAATATTCTAAATAAATCATTTATTTTTCTCACCCAATTGAAATATTAAATTTTTTATTAGTTATTAATTTGGTGCTTAGAATTTAAAATTTTAAACAAACTTACCTATAAATAACTACATTTAAAATTCTATAAATTAATACCTTTATAATCATGAAAATTTATGAATTAATTAAGATACTATTTAAACTTTATATTTAAATAAAAAAAGAATAAAAATATCATTTAATTAAAGTTATTAGTTTACCAAATGTTAATTTATAGTTGATGAACCTAGATCTATTAATTAGATGAGCATGATGGCAATAACTTATCAATTAAGAACTGGATTGCAATCTCTATCATATTCAGGTTACTGATTTGTAATTAACCAAACTAACATATAAAAAGTGGATTACTGAGGCAGCCCAGCCTTGGCTTTCCCGAGAGACAGGGACACCGTTGAGGCTCTGTACTGTTCATCTTCCTTCTATCTACTTGTACCCCTCTCTCATGCAAACCCTAACCCTAAACCTCAATTAAATCAAAGTACCTTTTGCTTTCTTTGAAGAAAAAGATGGAGGCTCATCAACATCATCAGTTCACTCAAAATATATTCGAGAGACGCCCCATTATCAAATCAAAGACTCCTGCTGTTAAATGGTTCAAAGAATGGTAATTTCACTAATTCTCTTATCTTTACTTTTTGTACAATTATATTTCTTTCTTTTCATTGTTATTTGTTTTAGGTTTCTGATTTAGGAGCCAGAAGACTCGATTTTTTCGTTCAAGCAATGATTTTTTCTTTTCTTCTAGCTCTTCTATGTTTGGTTTCTTTGGAGATCTAGGTTAGGTGTTCTGTTTTTGGAACTTGGGTTGATGAGAGTTAAGCAAACAATCTGATCGATGCTGCTTTTGTTGTCCCAGGGTGCCTCAAGATGTGGTGGCAACAGGTGGAAAGTGTTCTCTTTTCAAATGGGTAGCAGGTAAATTATTCAAGTCTGAATCTTTTTTTTTCTTGTTATAAATAAAATCTGATATGTTTCTTTGGACAAATCTATTGAGAAATCATCAATAATATACTTGTCTCTTGAGTTAATAGCATTTCAATGTAAACAATGTAAGACTTGGCAATTGATTTGCTCTGCTGAGGTTTTGTTATGTAGAGCCTTCTTGCAGTCATGGAAGATAAACTTTTTGAGAGCTTTTTCAGTTGAATGAAATTTTATTTATTAGTTTGATTATGCTAATTTTACTTAACTCTCTTCTTTGATCTGTTACTTACAGAGAATCATTTGAATGTCTTGAAAGAAAAGGCAAAAGAGCCACCGGCACCGGAGCCAGAACCAGAGCCTACTACTGAAGTTCTTTTCCTTTGCAGTTTTGAAGGGTGTGGAAAGACCTTTATTGATGCAGGTGCTTTGAGGAAGCATTCTCATATACATGGAGAGAGACAATATGTTTGTCACTATGAGGGATGTGGAAAGGTGCTTGGCTTAACCTTTTTAGGTTTTATTTTGTTTCTTGAAGATATTGTGATTTTTTTGGTGAAACCTTTGATTGTTTGTACCTTGTATGTATGCCATATCATGTTTACTTTCTTGGTTCAATGTCTATGTTACCTGCTATGATTTCAACTGAGATTTTGTTCATAGATGAGCTGGCATGAAGCTGGACTCTGCCAAGGTTAAAAAAGAGGGCAGATCCTCTTGTGGAAGTTTTGAATTAGATGATTGGAATACAAAACTCTCTAGTGAATCTGAATGCATTACATCAACTGTTTTTACTTTACAGCTTATTTTGGATCTTAAGTTGACCTTGCATAGTGATTAATGTAAGAGATTGTTACTTGTCTGCACTCCACCTATCTGTACTTTTGCAACAACTCTTGTTCTCAGTCAATGAAAAAGCATTCTTCTCCATCATCTTACAATATCGTGAATGAATTCTTCTCCTCAACATACAATGAAGGCAAGAAATCATAGTGTTGTTGTCAAGAGTATTCTGATTTTCGTTTTATATGGATCTTCTATTCCATTGAACTTTTATGTTTAAGTGCATGACTTCTGAGGTCTTGTTATGTTTTTGGGATGGCTTCGTCAAATTAATTGATGTTAATCTGAGAGGGAAAGATCTTCATGCTTCATTGGAGGTTGGATTATTAATGTAATTGAACATAAGGTTCTTGTTTTGTGTTAATAGTTTCTGTCAGATATGAAGAATTGTTTGAAAGATAGATTGATTTCAGGGCTATCTTCTATGGTTGGTGGTAGAATTGGTTAGTGGAGCAATGGGAGCCTTGCGGGATAGGGAGTTCAGGTCAATAGTTTCTTTCTTGAGAATTCATCGAGTACTGAATTCATTGAGCCTTGTGGGATAGGGAGTTCAGGTTAATAGTTTCTTTCTTGAGAATTCATCGAGTACTGAAAGTGATTGAACTCGGTTGATGGGATGTGTTGGATTTCTTATAGTGATATGTTTTAGGATAATTCCTTAAATAAAGTGTCATAATTCTAGGATTGGTGCTTTATTTGGAAGTTCATTTGCTCTGTAGGAAATCCATGGTGTTTTGTTTTGGCTGGTTAGTGACCATGGGAATTTTGTAGACCAAAAAATATGTTTAGCATGAAGTATCTTTCGATTCCCTGGGGACGCATGCCCAAGCAGGAAGATCTGATGTTCTATTGAATTCTTTTGTTTGATGTGCCTACTACATCCTTTGTCTTCTTGTTGTATGGAATTACTTGGATTTATTAGTAGAGTTGGACAAGGGTACTAGAAAAGACAATCTGGGTAGGCTGGCCTGGCTTAGAACCCCATTCTTGGCTGGAGAACAAGTGGACTGGAGTTGGCGGAATGGTAGAGCTTTTATGCTGTTGACATTAATTCAGATGCATTTCTTAGATCATTACTTTCATGGCTGGCTGCTCATCCCTGTTTTAATTGGAAATCTTAAATGCTTTTTCAAAAGACTTGAGTTATTTTTTTGGGCTTTTAGCTTGATATGGAATTGGACTGCTATACCTAGATGCCACAACCAAATTTATATTAAAATTTTATTGGACTTGCCAATGCCACCAACACTAAATGGGCAAAACAAGAGTGGTCAAATTTATTTGTTGTTGAAAAACGAACCTTCATATATGGCATAGATTTCTGTAATGATTGAGCCGGTGTATGCATAAGTGTAATTTTTTAGCTAAAAGCTTATTTTCAATCTATGTTTAGCTTTCAAATGCTATATTTCTCACAAGTTTTATTTTACTCTTTCCTCTTTCTAAACTTGTATTATGGCATTTACGTGGTGTGTATATGCTGCAGAAATTTTTAGATAGTTCCAAGTTGAAAAGACACTTCTTAATTCATACTGGTGAAAGAGATTTTATATGTCCTCATGAAGGCTGTGGTAAGGTGATGAATCTTTCACTAACTGTTTTCTTGTAATTAGTTGACATGTTGATGGTTAGATTGCTATGTTCTCTATAAAAGTAAACTTATTTATGTTTCTTGTGTGCCCAAATTAGTCTTCCATTACTGTCTTCCATTCAGGTTTCTTATTATTTGTAAGTCTCATTTAACAACCAGTTTGTTGATTTTTCCAAATTCTGCAATTATACTTTGAACCTATATTTTAAGTTCAGCAATTTGGAGACAGTTAAGTAGTAAAAAAAATTCATTTCCAATTTCAATTTTGTTCTTCATTTCTTGTTTTCATTCTCTAATGGAAAATTGGATATGCATCTATTTATTAAAAAAATAAAAAAATAATGTTTTTATCTAAAAACAAAAGACTGTCATCTTTACATGTTATTTTTCATTCAGACAGTGGTGAACAACTTATAAACAGAAACTGGGTTTTCCAAATTCATGGGAAACAATCAGTTGGAGAAACATCACATTTGTGCAAGAATTCCTGATTTCCTTTTTCAATTAGAATTGTTTTATAAAACAGCTCCAGTCTTTCATAACTTAATATGCCTTGGACTACTAGGTTTCGAGGCTGGATAGGTTATGAAACCTTCTTTCCCTCTGCACTTTTTTTTTTTTAAAGAAACAGGGAAGGGGTGGTTGTTTGTTTGTTGATTGTTGCACTTGGCAGATGGTTGGGAGCTTCAAAGGAAACAGTTGCTTCAAGTTGAGCATGAATCTAAGGCAGAAAACTGTTGTTTTCAGTGTTCTAGGCTTTGTGAGAGATATCATCTGTGACTGATTGATGACTTATTTACATTATTGTATGTCATGTGCTTCGGATGTCTTCTTTACATGTGTTGTGGTGGATGCACCACTTATTATTCAGTGCAGTACTTCTATCTAAGCTTGATTTTGTTTGATGCAGGCATTCTCCTTGGACTTCAACTTGAGATCTCACATGAAAACACATTCACAAGAAAACTATCATATCTGTCCATACTCAGAATGTGGAAAGAGATATGCTCATGAATACAAGCTGAAGAACCACATCGCATCTCATCATGAAAAGGTTGGTTCCATTCCTTCACTTGTAATGTTTTTGATGTGCCATTCCACTGTTCATTTACTTTCATAATTGGTAATCTTTTATAGTGGGGATCAACATAAACTATGCACTCTGATGCTCGTGAACAAATAGATAATATTTGCAGTGTCTTTCATATGGTGAAGGCATAGTTTTCCACCTTGATGCATTCATTGACTTGCATTGATTTTTTTTAAAATAAAGCACTTATTGTATGCAAGACAATGTTGTGGAGATGACAAAACCTAAGATTTTGGAGGTCAGTTTGATTTAGATTTAGTTTTCCACCTTGTTGATTGATTTTGGGTCATTACTCAATTTTAAATGCTGAATGTCTTGGAATCCTTGAAACTATATCACATACCATACAGGTCAGATTGATTTAGATTATTGTTTGGGATTGATTCACTCTTGCAAGGATATTTTGTTGGATTATATTTGTTTTTTTTTTTTTTTTTTTGTGGGGGGTGGTGCAAGGATATTTTGTTGTATTATATTTGTTTTTTTTTTTTTTTTGGGGGGGGGTGGGTTAGGGGGTTGGCCCAAGTACTAGGTTCTGTTTGGTATGACTTCTGCAAATTGATTTTATATTTTAATTTTTGACTCATGCAAAAGCCATAAATATGTTGGGTTAGAAATAACTTTTGACCTCGACCCGTTTGTTTTTCAGGAATTAGTTTTCTTTTGAAAAATAGTTTCCTTAGAAAGTGGATTATTTTCTGATGTTTGTTAGTGACATGGAAATTAAGTTGAAAAACAATTTCTAATATTTGGCTATGCCATAAAAAATGAGTTAGAAAAAAGTTTGTTACAAAATTGAGTCAAAATTTTGATTGAATCAAAAGTGAGCATTTTTAACTTTTGGATTCTAAGTTATACGACATCCATTTTTTTTTTAAAGTTACTTTGAGTATTTGTTTTTTGTTATTATCAATCATAATTCTAACTTAAAGTTATTGAACTTAGTTTTTAGCAAGTTATTTATGAAGAACAATTTTTGAATTATGAATCAAAATCTAAAGTCACTTTTCATAAGTCGTAGTCAAATGGACTCTTAAAATTCTTGCAACTCATTCAAGGATTAATCAGAATTAAAAAGTTTGCACAGACAAGAATTTTGTTGCATTTTCTGTTGGGGACTTTGTATCTAATGATCTTTTTGAAGATACATTTTTTATTGCAACTCAAAATGTCACATGAATATGTTCCATCACTTATCGTGGAATCATCTACTTTACAGGCCAAACCATCCTTCTATTTTTAGCGCATCTATTCTATGGATGAAGTCACTGATATGATGGGGGGCTTTTAGTTTTAGCTTGTTACTTCAGTTTACATGAAAAATGCAATCTGAATCCCAGAATCTTCTTTAATTCTACAGAATCCAACACCGGATGTGGTGAGATATGCTACACCTCCAGAGAGGATACTGAAAAATCCCAAGCCTCCTTCTGGGGTTTATGGCTCTGCTTCATCAGATAGACCATACATTTGCCCTTACGAAGGGTGTGAAAAGGACTACATCCATGAATACAAGCTCAAACTTCATCTGAGAAGAGAGCATCCGGACCACATGGCAGATGAGAATGCTGAGAATGCAAATTCTAATGCTGATAATGAGATGGATGAAGCCAGTGATCAAGATGCTTATGGTGGAAAGCGAGTGAATGGGAAAAGCCAGAAACACAGCAGGCCCAAGCCAAACTTGAAGACGCCTCCTGTAAAAATCAGACAACGGAAAGGTTCAAGTTCATCCCCTGCCACATTAAATGTAGTGAAAAAACCTTGGCCAGTTAAGGATGACACTTATGAAGAAGACAGTGAAGAAACCGAGGAAGAGGATCACGACAATGCAGAGGATGGATGGAGGTATGGAGGAAACGAGGACGATGATGAAGAGACAGAGGATGAAGACTAGGGCACCCTGTTATCCTTTGGGGTTTGTGTTTGTAATAGTTCTCAAAATAAATGCTAAAATTTAAGTAAATTCATATTTTCCTGGGCTATATTGTCTCATGCTCTCTCCCTCTACTTCCACAACAGAAGCCATTCTTAAATTTTTGCCCGTTGCCATTCTGCCTTCCAAAAGATTTTTACCCAAACAAACGCAATCATTTGCTCATGCTCTCTGAAAAATTTATGGTTAAGAGAAATTATTTTGTCAGGATCTACTTGGAGTGATGGGTGGAAGGCAGCCACATTCTGCCTTTCTCAAGATTGACGAGCAGAACAGAAGCCATTCTTAAATTTTTGCCCGTTGCCATTCCGCCTTCCAAAAGATTTTTACCCAAACAAACGCAATCATTTGCTGCATGCTCTCTAAAAAATTTATGGTTAAGAGAAATTATTTGGTCAGGATCTACTTGGAGTGATGGGTGGAAGGCTGCCACATTCTGCTTTTCTCAAGATTGATGAGCAGAATCTCTGCCAAAACTTCCTTTAGCCCTGCCAAATCTTTACTTCTAATGAGGATTCTTCTCTGGTGAGGTTCTTAGAGTAAACTTTAATTAGAGTTCTATACAATTGTAATTAAATTTGAAAAGATATTCTATTTTATCGCAAAGGTGGAAAGATTTGGATCATAGAATATCTGTTTTCTTATCAATAGTCCATTGAAGAAAGTTATGGGTCAAAAGGCAGAAGTTTAATAATTACTTAGTTCTTTTTTTTTATTCTCATAGGTAGCATTTCTTTATTTAGTTATTGTATTTATGCTGTGTCGTGATGATCATCTACCCATGCTCATGTGTGTATCTAGAAAATACAGGGAGATACGAAATTCTTGTTTTTTATTAGTGAAAAAAATCAGATAGGAGTTGCCACCTAATATTTTGATCACTAGGAATTCTAATTGGTCTCAAAGATCAAGTATGAGGACTAGTTGCGTAAAGGAAAAATATTAGCATCTCAAATACGCCCTACTTAAGGTAAGCTGCATTGTTTAATTATCTAATCAAAATCTAAGATTTGATCGTGTTTTCTAATTGTTGGTCCTTTTATGTTTCAAGAAAAGCCCTCTTCAGTAAGAAGGTTTTTATCTTATGAGGTAAAATCTAACCGGTCTAATGTCTATAAAAGAACTATCTTTTTAATATCAAGAGTAAGTTTTATGTATAAATTTGTAATCTTAGATATTAAAACAAAACAAAATATTTTTTTTTATTTTTCTTGAAATATTGGTCAAGTTCCCATGACTTTAATAAACTGATTATTAAAACCAAAATACATGCTAAAATATTTTTTTTGTGCATAAAAAATACCATGATTTTTTAGCTTCGAGACACTTAGCTATATGCACAAAAACATTTTTTTTTGTAATTGTTTTTTGTATTTTGGAAGTTTTGATGAAAATCAAGTATTTTAATATCAGATTTTGTATTTTTAGCAATATAAAAACATTGCTTGACATTAATTAAAATGACATAAAAATACGTGGGAAAATTATAAAATTATAAAAAATATTTTTTGATTTTGATTTTTAACAAAAAAACTAGGCCGGACTTGGCCCAATCATCCGGGTTAGGCCTGACCCAGCCCATATATTATGGGATGGACTCAACCCAGCCACGTGGGTTGGACTAATGTTCCAGCCTATAACCAATAAAAGGACTTAACACAACACAATAACTAACTAATTAGTTTTCATTTGCCGCAGAACATGAATTGCTCATGTTCTGCATGCAAATAAAGATGAACAACTAAAAAAACATCAGGGGAGCGGAGAAAGTTACTTGGAGTGGGAAAGCACGATTGCGATTGTCAGTGGTGGTGGAAGGTGGAGGTGACAGCGACAATGTTTTCCTTCCTTCTCTCCTCTGTTTCTCTTCTTAGCTCCCCTCTCCTATGTTTTTTCTATTATATTCTTTTTTTCTCCTTTGTCTCTTCGAGGCTGTTAATGGCGGTTAGGTGGTGTGTTGTGGCAGTGGAGAGGAAGCACGGTGGCATCTGTGGTTATTCTTCTCCTCTGGTTTTTTTTTCTCTATCACTTCCCGTTCTTCTCTGCTTTTTTGATGGCTTCCCTTCTTTCTCTTCTCTATTCTTTCCTCTCTTTTTTTTTTCTTTTTGGTTCTACCCTTTCAGTCCCTTTCCCTTCACTCCTTTGTCTCTAAAAAATGTTGTTTCTCTCTTTCGGTCTCACCTTCTTTTCTCTCTAAAAAAACTGTCAATCTCCCTCACTTTCTCTTTAAAAAAATCCTTCTAGCTCTCCTTTTTTCTTCCCCCTATCCTTTCCTTTCCTCCTTTCTGTATTTATAGGCACACAAAGAGAGGGGCACCTTACCTCTGCCACAGAGCAGGGTAAGGTGGCTACCCTGCCATTGTCTTGGAGTAGGGTAGGGGCGGATAATGGCTTTAGGCTCTCATGGTTTTTCATCATGATGGTAGGGTATGTGTGGGAATGGGTCGTGTCGGGTTTCCTGGGCAATTGGGGTGGAGGGACGGGGAGTGCATTGCAGGGGAGAGTAACTTCTTCTTTCCCTGCCTTTGCATGTGCAGGGGAAGAAGAAGAAAAAACAGTGCCGCCTAAAAAAGGACACTGTTTTGCTTTTCTCTCTCTGTTTTTTTTTTTTAAAATGATGTATGAAACGACATTGTTTCTTCTAAAACAAGTCATTTCATTTAAAAGGAAACCGATGCCAAAATGTCAAATTTCAAGTCAGTCCTTCATTTTATACGCGTTTTTCATTTGAATCCTTGGTCTCGGATTTCTTTAGTTAAGTTCCCGATTGAACATCAAAATTCAATATTTATGTAACTAAGCCCTTGATTTGATCAAATTAACTCTTAAAAATTATAATTTGATCCCAAAACTTTAATTCCTTCCAATTAAAGCCTAAATTGACTTAAAAATCAATTTTTATTATGATCAAACCTTTATAAATTCAATTAAACCTTCAATAAAATTTAATTGAGTCCATAAACATCTGAATTTGTACTTTCCCCCCTCAAATCAAATTTTCTTCATCAACATGGCTCTCATTAGTCAATGATATACTGTCAAATTTTAATTTTTGCATTTTCAAACCTCCTCAACCAATTTTTGACCATTTTCTAGGTGCTCTGACATCCTTTCTTCATTGCTATTACTTTTGATATATTTTTATTGATTTTTTTCTTTTTTTTTTCTTTTTTATATGGGGACCTAAAAATGGGTTACGATAGTGTCCAAAAAAGAAAAAGAAAAAAAAGAATGGAGATGGAGATGGAGATGGTGGAGACAAAAAGTATATGTCCTGTATTTTATCTTATCCAAAAAAAAATCCTTTTATATTTCATTTCACGTTTTCAAAGCATAAAAATTTATTCCGAGATTTATTTTATATCTTTTTCTCAATCTCTTCAATCAAACATGTTTTTCTCTCTTCTATATCTATTTATTCTTTTTTTAAAATATTAATCACACACAATTTATAAACAAAGTTATCATGTTTATTTTATGAGAATCATGTAATTTTTAAATTGCTCATCTTAAAATCATTACTTATTAAGCATCTAGCTTTCATTCAACCCCATGCTATCGTCACCTCAACACTCCCACCATCTTTATTGTTCCTTCCTAATCATTTTTTTTTTATCTCCAACTATTATTATTATTATTATTATTATTATCATAACGATCGTATCTTTATATAATCACCATAAAATATTATTTTATATAATTACTTATCACATATTATAATATTTTACATGTAAAATATTTAAAACATTAAAATTACACATTTTATAAGTGAAATACTTTACATCCTTGACATACACAAGCCTTTCAATTTATTAATTATTTTTCTTTACTTGTTGACCACCTATTAAAAAGATTTTAATTGTATCTATAATGATTTATTCATTAACTTATTTGTTTTGTTTTATAGCCAACATAATAAAAACTAGTCAAATAATATTTAATTTACTTCATAAGAAAGAAAGAAAACAATACTTAGATTAGAGGGTGTTTGTTTTAAGTAAAACATGTTATAAGAATGCTTTTTGAAGTATTTATATTTGTTTTTTGTAAAATATATTTTATAAAAAAACAAGTCAACATAAAATATTTTACATTCTAAACTAAGTTCATGTACTGTTTAAACTTGGTTTATTTATTAAAAAAACTATTCAATGAGTTTTTGTAAATTATTTTATGTATAATTTACACATAATATTATCTAATAATTTTAATTACCACCACCTCATCACCATGACATTCATCTTTGTAGCTATTGCCCAACCACCGCCATAACCTCCATCATAGATCCAACTACAACCCCCACCACTCCATAACCACAATGACCTTATTACTTTACCACCATCACAACCCTCAACACCACCATCACCTCTACCTCTACCTCAACTTATATCTCTAGATCATTATGTATGTCGCACGTGTGTGGCGTCGCGGCGAGTTTTTTATTTTTATCTGGAAATGTATAATATCTATCTGGAAAATATAGAGGGATAAGAAAATATTATCTTTTGTTGGTGGAAAATAGATTGGGAGTTGCCACCTAGTATTTTGATCACTAGGAACCCTAACTGGTCTCAAATATCGGGTATGGGGACTGGTTGCGTAAAGGGAAGGTATTAGCACCCCAAATACGCCCTACCTAAGGTAAGCTGCATTGTTTTATTGTCTGATAAAATCTAAGGTTTTGTCGTGTTTTCTAGTTATTGGTGTGGTTTAAGAAAAAGTCCTCCTCAGTAAAAAGATCCTTATCTTATTAGGTAATTCTAACGTTAACAAAAGAATTTACTATCCAGAATACGTCTTATGTATAAGATCGTAACCCCAAATATTAAAAGAAAAAAAATAATTTTTTTTGTAATTTTTGGAATATTGGCCTAGTTCTCATGGCTTAAATAAACCGGTTATTAAAACCAAAACGCATGCTAATACATATATTTTTTGAAATTTTCTTTGTTGTATGAAAATATGATGTGATGATTTACATATATCTATATATTGAAGAGATTAGGCCGTATGTATGAAAACAAAATATTTTTATTTTTATATTTTTTTAATGTCTTAATAAAAACCGGGTATTTTAATACTGAATTTGTATCTTTACAATATAAAAATACAAATCGATATTGATCAAAATATAGTAACAAAATTATGAAAAATCACAGATTCTTTGAAGAAAATTTTCTGGATGGGCCAGACCCGGCCCAAAAGGAAAGTGGGCCGAAATCAGCCCAACATATAATGGGCCCCTTTTTTACAAGGTTAGTCTCAGCCCAACCCATGCGCTGGGCTGATATTTCAGCCGAAATAACCGATGTATTGGTTGCTGGTTACTGTGCTGAGCACAGTAATCAGTGAATTATAATTAAGTGGTTACTGTGCTCCACACAGTAATTACCTAATTATATTTTCGTATAGTAACCACGCATAGTAACTAGTGAATTATAATTAGGTGGTCCTTGTGCTCCACACAATAACCACCTAATTATATTTTATTTGCTGCAGAATGTGAATTGCTCACGTTCTGCATGTAAATAAAGATGAACAAAACTGGACAGAGGAGAGGGAGGATAACCTGACGATGGTGTTGGCAGTGGTAGTGTTATGGCGGAAATGGTGCTATTTCACACGGTGGAGAGAAAGAGACTAGGGAGAGAGGTTACTATTCTTCTCCTCCTTTCTGCTCAGCGTTGCTGCTTCTCTTTGTTGCTTTTATTCCCTCTGTCAACAATGTTCTTCCCTTTCTGCAGTGGTTTCGTGGAGGTGTTTGTGGTGGTTGCTGACCGGAGCATGGCTGAGATGGTGGTTGGCCTTTGTAGTGCGGTGTTCAACCTTTCTTCCTTTTCTTCTCTACGTTCTTCTTCAACTCTGTTCTCCTCTGTTTCCCTTTCTCCTTCTACTCCCAACTGTGTTGTTGTTGACTAGGAAGATAGTGGCAGCTGGTGGTGGTGGAGAAAGAGCAGTATTTATAGGCAAAAAGGGGAGCGGGGAAGGCCTCGCTGTGCATGGAGAGCAGGGGAACATCGGGTGAAGTCTCCAACAGGCGTGGCTTTCCAGGGCACGCCAGGTGAGTTCTCTAAATAGGGGGCGTGGGGCTTTAGCAGCATGCGGGAAAAGGAACAATGTCAAAACGACACTGTTGAGTTTTTTTAAATTATTAATTATTTAATTTTATTTTTGTGGGGGGCTCAAAATGGGTTACAACAGATGCCCCCTTTTTATAATACTTACGGAGCAGGGATTTTGCACAGTAAGTTTTACAAAGATAAACAAAATTGAACTACCGTAACTGATCTTGATTGACCTGAAACTTTGTATTTACAAGAAATCCTCTTTGACCCGAAACTAAGATCAAAACTCAGTCTTCTCAAGATCGCAATCTGGCTATCCTTGAGCCTCTAACTTTGGTTATATTAACCTGGCATTCCATCTGAGATCCCTTCTGGCAATTTTTTTTAGCTAAAAATCTATATTGGTAGTTTGGCCAAACTAAAATCCCATCTTGCGATTTCCCTTAGCCAAAGCTGATATCTGTATTGCGGTTGGGCTAACCTGAGATCCCTTTCGGCGATCCCCTTTAACTAGAACCATTATTCTGTGTGCGGTTGGGCTAACCTGAAATCCCATCCGACGATCCCCTTTAACTATAAGCAAAAATTTATTTTGCAACTCAGTCAACCTGGAATCCCATCTGGTGATTCCCTCTTAACCAACGCTGAATTATGAGATCCCTTCTGGTGACCTCCTTTAAGCAAAACCAAAAACTATATTTGTAGTTCGATCAACCTGGAATCCCATCTGGCGATTCCCTTTAAGCAAAGCTACTTGAGATCCCATCTGGCGACCTCATTCAACTAGAACTAAAAATATATGCAGCTTGATCAACCTGAAATCCCATCTGGTGATTCCCTTTAATCAAAGTTACCTGAGATCCCATCTAGCGACCTCATTCAACCAACACCAAAGAATATGTGTAACTTGGTCAGCCTGAAATCCCATATAACGATTCCCTTTAACCAAAGCCACCTGAGATCCCATCTAGCGATCCCTTTTAACCAAAACCAAAGAATATGTGTAACTCGGTCAACCTGAAATCCCATCTGGCGATTCCCTTTAACCAAAGTCACCTAAGATCCCATCTAGCGATCCCTTTTAACCAAAATCAAAGAATATGTGTAACTCGGTCAACCTGAAGTCCGATCTGGTGATTCCCTTTAACCGAAGTCACCTGAGATCCCATCTAGCGATCCCTTTTAACCAAAACCAAATAATATATGTTACTCGATCAACCTGAAATCCCATCTGGCGATTCCCTTTAACCAAAGCCACCTGAGATCACATCTAGCGATGCAAAACAAAACATTCATGCAATGATTTATGATTAGATGTCATGCATGCATTCTTACCTGGTTTTGAAACATAGGTCCCATCACCTTCTCTCGACATGAGCTTGCTTTTAAAGTCGTATGCTAGATTTATTTTGTGTGCCGCCTATCATATCTTTGAGAAGAAGTCTTTGACCTTAAGTAGCTTTTCAAAAATGTATGATTTGTTATTGCCTTCTTTGTCATGCTCTTGTCAAATGCCTTTAGCTTAATTTTTTAAATCTATGGGCTTCCATCCCATTTAAAAATACATAAAACATTTCATGAAACATCTCTTATTGCCCCCTAGTGTAGGGGTGTGATCCTATTTTGGGCTTTTATATAAAGAAATTCATTCAGCCAATGATAAATGACATGACGAAATGATTGATGTCTTCTCCCAAGTGTAGGAGTATCGAAGTAATAAATAACCCGGCAAGACCGGGGTCGAACCACAGGGAGGTTAATTGTACAAATTATAGACAATAATTGTAAACAACAACAATAATAACAATAACAACAACAATAATAATAGTAGCAATAATAATAGTAGTAATAGTAGTAGTAGTAGTAGTAGTAATAGTAATAGTAATAGTAATAGTAATAATAAAAATAACAATAATAATTATAATAAGGAAAAAGATGGAGAAGAAGAAGAAGAAGAAGATGAGAACTTTGAGATGGAATATTAATGTAAAGATTAAACAATGATAAGAACAAATGTCAAGGTTAGAGGTTCTACTAATGGTATGTCAAACAAGTATAATATAAACTCTTATTATTCAATTGGAAACCACACACAAAGGAGGTTCCAATCGGATTATAGATTGTTAACATGATTACATTAGTCATCTTATTCAATTAATACTAATACTTGTAAATTTCATCAAGCATTCATGATTATAACTTATGTTAACAACAAATCAAGTTCCTTTCATAGCTCAGGTGTCGGTTATACCATACATTATGGGCTATGAAAGTGCCAAGCATTTGTTGTACCAAGTGTTATACAACATAAATCAAGATTAGTCATTTAACAAGCAAAGTATTAAAGAGTGAACAAGATAACAAATATAAAACATGTTAGTATTGAAACATTAAAGTCCATTTTAAGTTTACATTATACTTATTCTCACACCATTAGTGTAACCTTTTCACCTTGACATAACTAACTTAGCTAGACATAATGAAAGAAAGCAAAATAGATAAACAAAATAAGAACATAAAGTTAACTAAGTAAAGGAAAGGAAATGAAAGGCATAAACTTGATATTAATGAAAGCAAAGCATAAACATTACAAAAAATGAAAGCAAAACATAAACACTACAAAAAATACAAAGAGAGAAAGGAAGAGCATGATCTTGATCTAGAAACCAAGATGCCTAAATCCATGGCAAATGCCTCCTTTTATAGGCCAAAATTGGGAACTATTAATTTGATGACTAATTGATGAGTGGGTGGCCAACTCTTGACTTGGTGACAATCCTTATCTTTTTTTATCTACCCAAAATGTCTTTGAAACGTCCAAATTGGAGCCACTCGAAAACATGAAAGTTGTAGGAAATTGTCTCAGCTTTCTTGTGTAAACAATTCAACTCATTTGGACTTCTAGAACGTCATATATGGCCAAAATACTGAACAGTGCTCAGGCTGGAGGACAGATTGAGGCTTCTTTGTTGTTGCAACCATTTGGACTTGAAAATGACCTTTTTAGATCTTGGGATTTATATGAAAGTTGTAGGCCTATGTCTTACCTTTCCATCCATATAAAATAGACCTAAATCTGAAATCTATAGCTCCAGATATGATCCAATTACCAAACAGTGTTCTGGTTTGGATTGCCCCGACATCTCTTTTCTAAGTTTGGCCATCTCTTTGCCTTTGCAATTTAAGTTCTTAAAGTCATCAATCAATCCTTTCATTTATATGATAGGTCTGCATTTAAAATGAACATTTACCATAAATTAAAGGTATCTTATATTATTAGATATATTATTATAAAACATGCTTTAGTTAAGGAGTTATTGATACTTCAAATGCAAAATGATGATATAAAACCATGATAAAAATGCACTTTTGAGTACTAATCAATAAACCTTTTAGTGAGTGATGAGACAATTAAAAAACGCACTGTTAGGACTAATGCACAATTGAGTGTTATGAGATCAATGCAAAAAGAAAGTCGATGGCTAAACTTTGCTTTATTGATTTAGGAGCCTACATCAAGCATAATATCTTTTTACAGAGTCGGAGTTCACAGGCCTAACTAGATCTGCTCCATCCATTCTAGCCAACTTTAGCGCTTCTCCTGAGAATGCCTTTTTTATTATGTAAGGACCCTTGTAATTTGGTGACCATTTGCTTCGATCTTCTCTGGGTAATGATAATATTTTCTTCAACACTAGATCCCCTTCTTGAAATACCCGTGGTCTAACCTTTTTATCATATGCCTTGGCCATGTGTTTCTGGTAAAGTTGATGATGACATATTGCAGCTATCCTCTTTTCGCTGATCAGGTTTAGTTGTTCATATCTCACTTTAGCCCACTCAGCCTCTTCTAGTTCGGAATCCATCAATACTCTCAACGACGGGATTTCTACTTCCAATGGCATCACTGCTTCCATACTGTACACCAGAGAATATGGGGTAATCCCTGTCGAGGTTCGGACTGTAGTGCGGTATGCATGGAGAGCAAATGGCAACATCTCATGCCAATCTCTATACGTGACCACCATTTTCTGAATAATCTTTTTTATGTTCTTGTTGGCGGCTTCTACTACTCCATTCATTTTTGGCCGGTATGGCGAGGAATTCGAATGCTTGATCTTCCATTTGGTACACAACTCCACTATCATTTTGCCATTGAAATTCTGTGCATTATCGATCACTATCTTTTCTGGAGGACTTTATCGACAAATCAAGTCCTTTTCTACAAACCTCTTCACTACCTTCTGTGTTACGTAGGCATACGAATTTGCTTCCACCCATTTTATGAAGTAGTCAATAGCCACAAGGATGAATCTATGCCCATTGCTAGCTTTTGGGTTAATAGGACCGATTACATCAATCCCCCACATTGCAAATGGTCAGGGAGATATTAGATTAAATAATAGAGTTGGCGACGTATTGACCTTATCACTGTAAACTTGACACATGTGACATTTCCTGACATAATCGATGCAATCTTTCTCCAATGTCATCCAAAAATAACCCGCCCTTTGTATTTTCCTTGCTATCATATGCCCGCTAGCATGAGTTGAGCAAATTCCTTCATGGACCTCTCGCAATACCTTTCTAGCATCTGTCTCATTCAAACACCTTAGCAAGGTTTCATCAAATGATCTTTTGTATAAAATCTCTCCATTTAAATAGAAGTCTATAGCCAGCCTTCTCAAGGTTTTCTTATCCGTTTTAGAAGCTCCCACCGGATATTCATGATTCTGCATAAGATTCTTGATATCATAATACCAAGGCTTTCTATCTATTTCTCCTTCAACTAAGCAACAATGAGCTGGGTCGTTTCTAATATCAATATGTACAGGTTGTACCTTTGACACGACTAAAAGATTGATGTTTTCTTCCAAGTGCAGGAGTGTCGAAGTAATAAATAACCCGACAAGACCGGGGTCGAACCACAGGGAGGTTAATTGTACAAATTATAAATAACAATAATACAACAACAATAACAATAACAATAACAATAATAACAATAATAACAATAATAATAATAATAATAATAAGAA
>NW_011501955.1:28539-28604 GCF_000495115.2 Populus euphratica
TCTTTATTATTATTATTATTATTATTATTATTATTATTATTATTATTATTATTACTATTGTTGTT
>NW_011501958.1:0-20568 GCF_000495115.2 Populus euphratica
TTCAACAGCAACATCAATCTGATATGTACACCAACTGTTGGTGCTGGAGCTAATTTTATTTCTTCATGGCATAGTGGCACCACTAGCCCTTTAACCCGTGCTATGCAGCGGGTTTTTAATTATAGTTTTTCTAGGAAGATTTAAACATGGCAGATAATAAAATTGTTTCCTGTAATAGCAAATGGATTCAGAAATTGAATAAAGATGGCAATTTCAATCAATAGATAACAATAGAACAAAGTAAAAAAGAAAAGCATCTACTTAGATGTCAATTAAGTCGCTGAAAATAATCTTAAACGTATGAAAAAGTTGATTCAAAACATTGAGCACAGGAGATTTCAGAGCATGGCAAAGCCCTTCATATTCAAACAAAAGTAATAGCCCTTCAACATGCATATCATAATATTTTAATAACAATTAACAAAATAGATGAAGTGGACGTGAGCAAACAGGTTTGCAAGCCTCGACAACAAAGCAAGGAACTTTCTTCTTTGGGCTTGCAGAATTCTTATCACATTGGTTGCATGTTAGTCTCCCAGCATCGAGTGTGGAAAAGTTAAAGTGAGATAGTAATGGAAGACAAAAAGAGAGTGACTAAATAATTACTAAAAAACATCGTGGACGGAAGGAACACCAATACGAGCATCAAAGAAATGACAGTGATCAGTGGAACACGAAGCATGTCTGGACTTTGGATATATTAAGGGGGGTGCATGTTTGTAAATATTTGTGTTAACAGGTAAGAACAAAATTTGCTTGAGAAATATCATGCAATGAAGCACACATCATGTCACTGCCCTTCTGAACCAGAGTCGTGTTTATGTCAATATAATGAATGAAAATGGAAATAACAACGTGTGTTTATTTGAGGTGTTAGCTGACATCATGAATTGTTGTGAAAACATTACAAAAATGAAAAACAAAGAGTAGAAATACAGCAATAAAATCTAATTGGATTATAAATGATGGTGCGGCAGAAAATGATAGTGAAGAGAGCCAATAATGGCTAGGTTGCCCATTGTTGAATCACAAAGAAGTATGCATTGGATACAAAATAGATCAAAAAAAAAATATGAATGACAAATGTAGAGGAAAAAAGGGTGAGGACTGAGGAATGTGTTAAAAGGGTGAAACCTTTGAAGGAGATGAAACTGCAAGGCGAGCTTTTTTTAGCAGGTGGCTCAGCTGGAGTGTTGCTTTCAATGGAAGCATAAGTTAGTGATAGAATGATCTCGGTTGTGAGCGATCCCGCTTGCACCGTAATGCTGCCAACAGGATAAGATTGTTAATTTAGTGACTTATCACATGTGCAGGATCCAATTTCAATGAAATGACATAAATGTGAGAGTGAGAAGTCTCTATGCTGAAGGGAGCAAAAGACATGATAGGTCATAGAAAGTTTTGTATCAATGATTACAAGCATGAAGCTAGATTAAAAGGTCTGAATTGAAGAATGCAATCAAATGCTTAAATGAGTCATGTTTGTTTTGAATTAAATTTTAGGAAAGCCAACAGATTTAAAAAGGCATTATTTTGAGAGGTCGCAAAGTTATAATTCAAAATACAAAGGTATGTGAAAGGCATGAAATGGCTTTCAAAAGCCTTTCATTTCATAAAATTCACCTTCATTAATGTTTGAGGTAAAAAGTAGGCAACATCTCTAGTTTTTGTTGACCCTTCTATTGCATCTCCCTGTAATTATTTCTATGTTGGAATGAATTGAGCAAGACGATGAGATGTCAGAAAGTAGTAGTGCAAGAGATGACAATGCAACGAATTGATTGGATGAGGTCACATAATATATTTATTAACTATGGAATTAGATAATATAGGAGTAACAAATTTATAAATAAAAGTTGTGCCAATAAAAGTAATAATTCTTTTTCTCAAATCATGCAATGGAATATTGCTTGTATGATATAGAATTATAAACTAAATTTCATACTCACACTAAGAGTTAAGTTGGAACACTCATCAATAAGTGAAAAATTATAAAGGAAATGTGTTCTCAGTGCTTGTTTAAAATGTAAGGCCTAGGAAAATTAAAGTAGCAGCATTTAATTTTACAGCAAATTATAATAAGCAAAACATAGTGTCTAAAATTATAAATAAAAAATAAAATTAAAGCTTATAAAATTTGCAAGGCAAAATAAAAATAAAAATAAAAATAAAAATTATATGAATAGTTTAACTTATGAAAAAGCAACAAACTTGTTGATCTACAAAGAGGCAATTAAAGCTGCTGTTCATGCCATTTTGTTTAGGAATCGAAGCACAACATGCTCTTGCTCGGATCAATTGGCAAAAAACATATTTCTTAATGTTTTTCACAGGAACGACCATTAATTCTAGAACTTCTAATTGTGTCAGTTATAAGGCCTCGGTTACCTAATTGTTTCCTGTTAACTAATTGTCTTGTGAGAGGAGAAGTTGATTCTAGAATCCAAACTGCATAAAGCCCAGATCTTGAAATGAATTTTAGTTAAAAGTCTGAATTCTCAGGTTGATTTTGGAGGGGTGGGTTCGTGGATTATCTGGTGCATTAATGGTGAAATAAAATGACTTAAGGAGCAGCCGGCAAAAAACAGTAGAAAGAACAAACAAAAGATTAAAATGAAACAACAATGAGAGGAAAAACAGGGACAATGAGGAGCACCAAGCAAGAACTGTGACAGAGCACCTATAGAGAAAAGCTTCAGTTCCAGCCAACAGATAGCTAACCAGCTCCTTCGTGGAACGACGCACACAACTTCAGCCTGCACGTTCAATGAAAGAAACCTGAAACAGTGAAACGACGCTCAAAAACATCAAGAAAGGACACAATAACTGAACCAAAAATGCCGAAATAGTGGAGATTATGATGGAAAAAAAAAAAAAAAAGCTCATCAAGAACAATGACTATCATAAAAGCGAAAAAAAATCAAACCACCAGATCTCAGAGAAGAAAACCCACCCAAAAAAACAAAGAAGAGAAGCAAGCAAAGAGAACAAACTCCCTAAGAAAAGATATGAAGGAGCAGGAATCCCAAGGAAAAAGCTTGGCAGCCAAATAAAAAAACAATCAAACAGGACCGGAAATGACATGAGACCCAACGAAAAATTTAAGGAACGAAACTAGAACAGCGTGAAAGACAGATCTGGTCCCAGTAAAAAAGCCAAAAAAAGCATAATAAAAACAACAAAACACTTAAAACCCCAAGAATTTTTGTCCAGACAAAACAAAGGTCTAATCCAACCCAGAAACCAGCAGCTTCTCCAATGCTGTCCTGTAGACAAAACCCTGCCAGGTGAACATAATATTTAATGCACAATCATGCTTATGGGTCCGCTTCTTTGAAAATCAGCCACGACCAAGCCACAAGCATCACTGGCACCAAAACCCATCATTGACTTGCGTAGAAGTTCAAGCGACCCAGCCGCTGGAAACACCATAAACAAACAGCTCAACAAACAACCCATGCGCGCAAACAACCCAAATCAAGCCTTTGATCATGGAACAAAAACCCCTGAGGCGCGCCACACTGGGAGAGAAAGCCAGAGCCAACCGATCTCTGATCATGGCACAACAAACCCCTGAGGCGTGCCACGCAGCAAGACAAAGCCAGAAAAATAAGAACGTGACAGACAAAATTAGGCAGGAACCCGTGTGAAAGAGATAAAGGCTGAAGCACTGTTGAATTCCACAGTAATTAGAGTGTTGGTGCACAGTGAATAAACAGTAAAGGATTCTCAATAGGAAAGGAGTTACCCTCGTTGTAACTCCCAAGTTATCACGGTGGACTAAAATGCTTCGGCCAGCCTAGCCCGTTGCCTTTTCTATTGAAATGTTAAGAGAGCAAAAGATCTGGCAACTCGATCCAACTTGTTGTCATGGCCGCAAACAAAGCTTTTTCTATCAACTACGTGTATTACTGTACTCGGCAGCATTGTTGGCCTATTCCGGACTACCTCTGCTCTTGCCTATTCCAGGCTTGCTGTATAAACTTAACGCAAGTTTATACAACACATAAGTAAATTTATATAGCAATTCTCAAAGGGAACAAGACCCGTACCTGTTGATGGTTAAAAAAAACTACTGGAGAGGAAAAGGTGAAGAAGCCTTCTTAAAAAGTGCAACTTATCACTAATTAGATGGCAGAAATTTAGAATTATCAGATTTCTGGACTTCTCCATTCCTCTGTGAATATATTGGAGGTAAACCTTTGGAAAATGTAGCTTTGTTCTGAACATGGGAGGCAGATGAATATTCCTAATATTCTATCTCCTTAACCCATCAAATCCATCTGGATCGTTTATGAAAGCACTATGGATTCCATTAATATCATTGATTACCAGGGGAAAAAATTGTCCACCGAGAAAGAAAACTGCTAGACTTGAAAATAGCAGGTGAGCTTGTGATGTTCATAACGGATAGCACCATTAATTCTAAGAGGTTCATAAAAAGGAACTGTAATGCAACTGTGAATGTAATTAACTCCATCTTTAATTAATTTTTTGACCGAAGATTAGCGACAGTTTCCTAAAATCTCTACCTTGGTTTTGGTCCACAGTCATTGCTTTTCCATATAAATGGTCCACGCCCTCTTTTGCTGTCAGTCTGTCACCAACCTGCAGCAAGCATTGATTCCAGCTGCAATACATAGAAGGAAAGGGGCAAGTTAAATTTGGTAATAATGAAGGGAAGCAGGGCTCTATTTGTATCATCCTTGTTGCTAATAGCAGCATCGGGCATTGTGTTGGCTTGTTCCAGCCCAGTCGGTTCCCCTCATGCACCTAATCTCGTACCCTTTCTTAAAGGACCAGCACCATTCGCAGGTATAAACCTACCAGGCCTCTTGCCACCGGGAATCAGTCCAGAATGCAAGGTACCTCTTTGGAATGTCCAAAAATGTGTTTCGAAAACCGCTGGACCGTTTCATACTTTAGTATATGGCCATCTCATTGGAGGATGCTGCTCGACTTATTTTAGAGTCCAGGACCATTGCTGGCGTCAATGGCGTGTATTCTATCCTATTGATCTCCACTTTCCTCGGAGATTCAATATATATTGTCTTCATGCAAGGAAAAATTAAGAGAGATGGACCAACGCTGCTAACGGGAATTTCTCCCTGGATACTCTTCCCGCAGTCGGCAAACGACATATGATATTTTTAGTGAACTAGAACAGTTGCGTGGAACTTTAAAAGCACGGTGCTAGTTATTCTGAAGTCCAAAGGTTTTTTGTATTTTCCGGTGAAAGTTCTGACGTTCATGGTTTTTACAGTGCAATAATGAGCCATATCATTAATTACCAGTGGTCTTTCAGCCCTTCACAGTTCGATTTTGCACATAGCAATGTTGTTACTAAACTCGAAATTAAGTTCGCACATTCTCTATAGACAAATAAAGAGTTCGACAAATCTTGCTGAGAAAACATGTGAAAATGCGGTGTTATATACGAAAACTATATATAACTCATTAAGCTGATGACCGAGAACACAGCAATGGTCAAAATACATACGTGTGCAGAAATATACAAGAAAAACCACACCTTCTGTGGTTGTGCAGTTTGATGGAGAAAACACCATCTTCCAGCGTGACGTCTCTCAAAATTCAAATGCCATGATAAAATCTGAGATAAACTACAGGATTGAAAGACCTTCAAGCAGTGGTGTGCAGAATTTAAACAGGTACGCTATGGACTGATGAATAAATTCAGGTAGTCCATATCAACACCAGGCACAGAATAACAAGACCTGAAAAAAAGAAAAAAACGAGAAATATGACATTGATGCATAAATTTGCTGAAGCAGCACTAGTGTATGCATCCTAGATTAACAATGGTCTGGTATCAATACAAAAGAAACACTCAAAAGGAATCTTTACACACTTGTTCTTAGGCCATATCTATGATAAAAATTTTTTTTAATTTTTATGGGGAGAAGATGACCATACAAATGAGAAAGTGATCAGCATAAAAAGTAAATAGAAGTTGAAATCACTTACAGAGTACACAGCAGGGAAGAAAATTCAAAGACTAACAAAGACCCAGCATTCTTAGTTCTGAGACATGACTAGCTCCAAGTTCAGGGACATCCTTGCAAGCTTCTCTGTCTAATACGACGTATTCCTGTCATTTTGGCAGTACCACTGTCATGATACTTTTGGATAAATAAACCAGAGCACAGATAAAATCACGGGGTTCAGAAATACAAAGCATAAAAAATTCATAAGCATGTAATGAAAAATATTTTCCACCAGGAATTTTTTTTTTGAAGAAAATGAACTAAAATAGAACTGATAAGAATTTTAGCTACTGTTTTTCTAATTAAATTCTACCTTATATTAGCTAACATTACAACTGGTTTAGGGACTCTAAATGCTTTAAGGATGAGATACCAGACCTTTGTAAGTTCTTGCTTGGCAAGAACATGATAGTGTCGCTCATTGATCCTTTGTCCACATATTATAGCAATGAAGAAACCGTAGAGCAAACCCACCAAAACAATTGCTAAAACTGCATAAAAAAATGAACTAAAAATCAGCAAAACTGATAGTGAGCATAAAATTCTCATGAAAAAGGTTGTAGATCTTAAGATGCCACAAGTCATGCCAGAAACAAAATGTAGGACTAGTACCAATAGTTCATCCCGGAAGAAAGGACTCACCAAGCCAGGATCACTAGCTAATCCTAATCTAATACTGATAGAATAGAAAATAATAGAAAAGAACAATCTTTTCTTTGTACTTTCTCCGGTTCTGTTGCTACCGCATGCCTTGCGCAATCGATCGGACCATATAGATAAAAGGGTGTAGATCTGATGATGTCACAAGTCATGCAGTCTTTCAATCTTCCAGCAATAAAAAATAGCAATAGTTCACACAAGCTTGTTCAAATTTTAACAAATTTTCTCAGCAAATTATTTATGTTCTTAACATTGTTATATATATATATATATATATAGTAGAACAGGTTATTGAAAACATTGGCATCAACTGGGTTTTACTTTCAATGTCTGGATTTAACCTCTCCATCGGTCAGACTATGCCTGGCTTGATAATAGTCATATTAATAATTGAATTGGTGTCCCCTCACCAATCATTAATGTTGCTTTTGAATTTGAGTTAATCTATTGGCAAGAAGTTCAGGTTAGTGGCATGGTAAACCGTTAACAAATCTATGATATAAAGCTGGTTTTTACACAACATGACATCTCACATTAGGCACTAACATCAATGGAGCCTAACTGCAAATCTCCACCTTCCAAATTAGATTCTTTCTTTTCCTAAAATTCCATCAAACTAAATGCATGTAGTGAAACAATATGATAACAGCACTTCAGATTGAAAAGAAAGGCATCGTAAAGTTTAAATGGGAAACTTCTTCGGAGAATCAGCAACTTTAGACATAAGAAAAATCAATTATATAGCTTCTTGTCCTTTTCTTATTGCAGGAAAATGAGTTTCGTTCTTTTAACATTATTCTGGAGTTGCTCAGGTGATTTTGTGATTAGAAACACTTTCCTACATCCTTATCTTCTTCAAATCAAGCTGCATTTTGGGGGAAAAACTCAAGGAAAGCTGATTGAGAAGCAAAACATGCAAATATTTACAAGCAAACCATGTATAATGACAGCAAAGAGAGTAAAGTCAATCAAAACAGGGTTCTGCATACCAGCCATAGTATAGAATCCATAGGGATGCTCTTCATAGCCAAACATTTCCCTTAGTTCCTCCCCATAGAACTTGTACACCAGCACACCCAAGAATGCAACAACCTGTTTGGTAAATCAATTTATTAACTTACCTACAAAGAAAAACAAATCTAATGATAAAACAATATTTGACCAATCATCTCACCAAATCAATCCCTTATGCGCGACAGGTAAAAGCACATAGATCTTCCAAAAGAAAATGACAGAATATCAACATGCAAAGATTTGCATCTTGGTCGTGGGAAACTAAACTGCTAGAAAAGGGATCCTTTAAATTGTTTTGAAAAAAACAGATGAGAAAAAAGTTTACTAGCTCACATTTTTACCTCCATATTTGTTCATATAGTTCTTAAGCAGAATATCAATGGAAATTTCCGAACAAAGACACCTTGGGTCCACTAATCACAGGTACATGCAATCACACTTGTAATTGTGCATGCACATGTGTGCGTACGAATGCATGTCTTTTATCAGCTGGGATTCGTTAAACTAATTAGGTCTGTTTAGTTTCACACCAAAAAGTACAATTTCCATAGCTGAAGTGACTTCCAGCACCAAACTCCACTAAAGAAATGAACTTAATAATAATGCAGCTAAGTGCACGGAAAGCATTACATAGGGCAATGATAACAGTGCCTACAATTTCAGAAGAGCACTTTGTAGTGTATGCTATTGCAGAAAATCATGTCAATTCTAGACGGAAGAAACATACCGGTGATACCCACAATAGTGATACCTAATCAACATCCAGATTATGTTACCAAATTTAACTAATATGAAAAGGATGGTGACCTTACCAGCTGAACTACTATGAAAATTAATGCATGATCCCTTGCAACAAGGAAGTGAAACTTCAGTCTCAACCACCACCGGTCAGCTGGGACATTTGCCCGCAATATAAACATTGCTCTGCATTCTGTACAGTGAGCAAAAGCAAAGCCCTCCTGAAAATGGATAACAGGAATTAATCATTGAATCAAGATGTAAATTTACTATTATCACATGCATACATGCATGCAATGGCAAGTTACAAATAAACATCTTAAGGGTCTGAAGGCTTGACATGATTTTCCTAATTCTCAAAGTTCCACACATATCATTCTGTAAATCAGGAAAAAGGTATGTCAGGGATAAACGAGTATTTACCTTAGTTGACCTCCAGTTATCAAGACATGATCTATGGACATGCTTCTGAGTGCCTTTGCAATGACATGGTGCAATCAAGTCTTCCCCTGAGATAAAATTAGCATAGATTTCATCAGCATTAGAAAGAAAAAAACAGATAATAGAAAAGGAAACACCAATTTACACACACAAACTACTTGCACTCCCGAACTATTCACTAGTTTTTTCAGAAATAAACAAAAACCCTCCATGTCAAATGATGATCTCAAAACTTAAGGAACCTAAAAAAAAAGGGCACCAAGCACAGTAAATAGAAAAGACCTCCAATATCAAGGCATATACGGCACTGTGGCTGCTCCGGATTCACCAGATGGCTAGTTTCATCGATGCAAATACTCTCTAACTCAGCAACATGAACATCACAATCCCTTCCTAAGGATTTAATTTCACGAGAGGATGATGATTCTTCTTCAGAATGCTGCAAAATATTAGATTGAGATAAGATGGGTTCACTTTCCGAAACATCTTCCTTGAGACTATCATTTGATACTAATTGCATTGTGAACAATATCGAATCAGGATAGAGCTTCCAACGTCATTGCCAGACCTACAATGTGAACAGAACATCTCAGCTGAAACAATGCGACCTGCAAGCAAATCAAGAAAAATCAGAGAAGTTACATAAATGCCAAGTCAATAATGACAAGGAAGACGATCATCAATATCAATTATCCATATTTCATACTATACGCAGCACAAAAATGAATAAAAACGCCATCCAAACTTTCCATCCACACGCATTAAAATTACTATATATACAACAAAATTTAAAGAACCCAGTTTTCAGATCCTCTAAACATGTATACTGGAAACTCTGCGATAAAAGAGTTTTGTTTCTCAACAGATTTGTCCATCAATAATGCATATTACATTTGGAGGAGTGTAAACCAATACGTCTCCGGCTTGTGTTTCAATGACTGGTAAGGCGGTCAAGCTCCCTTCGCCTGTCTGGTCCGATCGTTTAGCTGCTCTTTCTAAGAGACGTGAAAGCAAATAAAAAACATAATTGATTGCTCATACCTTTTCATTCTGCAAACAAATACTAGACAGCAGACAGTAAGCTAAAGGTTATACCTTCGTTACACACGCGAAAACCAACATGTAGTTCATTAGGTCAATGGCTTGCAGATTGCAGAAAGGGTCAAAGTTGGCTCAAAATTAGCACACATTCACAGAATTAAACACATTCAGTACTACTCAGCACCAAAAGTTCAATCTTCATATCACCAAAACAAAAAAAGTTTCAATCTTTACACAAGAATCATTGATAAAAACAACATAAAGCCATAAGATTTTGAAAGAAGAGGGAATGTGAAGATGGGTCTAACCTTATATTTAGCAAACATACTTGCATTCCCTTGCTTTGAATTTGAGAGTTTTGAAAGATTTGAGATTTGCCGTTTTAAGGGTTTTCTTGTAGATTGCCAAGTCAATGCAGAGGAGAGCATAGAGACGGAGAAAGGGTGGGTAAAAATTAATCAAAAACAAAGAAGACAAGAACATAAGCTTTGAACTCACCAAAATTATTATTATTATTATTATTATTTATGAGCACTTCTGTTCGATACTAGAATAATCGTCGTCATCTTGTTGCCATTTGATGAAGTACGGTGTCCTTTTATTTATGATGCATGACAGGCCAACTGCTTGAGTCCATGTCATTGAAAGAATGTCAAGTATGACTACGTGTTGTGTTATGAATGGTCTGTGATGCGCGTGTTTTTATGTAGGGGAAGAGTTGTCGTTAACGTTTGACAAAATAGAAGGAAGACACCCCCCAGGAGAGGGAGAGATTTGGAGGGACACGTGCTGAGTGTATCTATCCATCGACATTCGACTACAACAATTAAATATTCTGAAATAATAAAATTCAGTCATTAAATGAAAAATCAATTTGATTATGTCCTTTCCCTTTTGTTTTCAAGGGAAACATCAAAATATACCCCTGGGCAATATCAATTTCATACACAAAACATCAATCTTACTGGTTTCTCAATTATAATTTTAGCTTCTGTTAGAATAATCGAAAAGAAACCGGTGATGTTTATATAAAATGATATCATTCTATATAAAATAAAAGCACAGTTTAGATAAGAATATGGATAAATTGCGTTAAAAATGAGTGAATTTTTTTTTTTTAAATTGATATTGGATGATGAGATTGAGATTACATAAATGGAGGGTATTTATAAAGTTTATCCTGGTTTTTATTAGTACTTGTTCGCTCTAACGTGTCTCCCAGTTGCATTATTATCCAAGTCTTAAACACAAAAAATGTCCGAGATATTGGTCGAGGTGGTAGATTCCACGACAATGATACATTTGGGGCGGCAGAGATGTTTACTTCGTCATGGTCCTCCCATGTTATTGTTTTCTTAACGTTGCACTTCCATTCATTTTCGGATATTGTTCTTCTTCATCAGTTATACTGCAAAGTTCACCGCAAAATTAATTAACTTGAGAAGATTGAGGGTTAAAAGCCTCCTCATTCATAGACCAAAGTACACTTAAATTTCTTTCTTTTATGAGGCATTGTGTTGGCTCGTTCCAGCCGAGTCGGTTCCCCTCGTGCACCTAATCTCTTACCCTTTCTTAAAGGACTAGCACCACCATTCGCAGGTATGAACTAACCTACCAGGCCTCTTGCCACCGGGAATCAGTCCAGAATGCAAGGCACCTCTTCGGAATGTACAAAAGTGTGTTTCCAAAACCGCTGGACCGTTTCATACTCTAGTATCTGGCCCTGTGAATGGAGGATGTTGCTCCACTTATGTTAGAGTCCATGGCCATTGCTGGCGTCAATGGCGTGTATTCTATCCTATTAATCTCCACTTTCATCGGAAAGTCAATATATATTGCCTTCATGCAAGGAAAAATTAAGAGAGTTGGCTGCATCTCACAGAGAACCAATGCTGCTAACGGGAATTTCTCAATGGATACTCTTCTCGCAGTCGGCAAACAACAAGTGATATTTTTAGTGTGCAACTAGAACAGTAATGGAACTTTAAAAGAATGATGTTATAGCTGTTCTGAATTCAAAGTTTTTTGGTTTTTTCTGGTGAAAGTTCTGACGTTCATGTTTTTACAGTGCAACAAGGAGCTATATCGGTAGTCACCAGTGGTCTTTCAGCCTTTCAGAATTCGATTACGCACATATCAATATTGTTACATGACTAAACTCGAAATTAAGTTCACACATTCTCCACGGACATAAAAGAGTTAGCTTAACCTTGCAGAGAAAACATAAAGAAATGCTGTGTGTAAATCAATAAATTTTAAAATACTGTATAACTCAAAATTCAAATGCCATGTTAAAATCTGAGATAACTACAGGATTGATAGGCCTGCAAGCATATAAAAAAAATTATGGATGATAAGTTGTCCCTGCGTACAAGAGTGCAAAATTTAAATGCTCCTGCCAAAAACGAGGAACAAGAGCTGCGGACAAAGCATGAATATTGGCAGTTGAGATGGTAACCGTCGCCAACATTCACAGCAGCTCGGAGCAAGGTCTCTTGCTCTTGAATCTTAGCAGCCTGAGCCTTGTCCAAAGTCGGAAGAGTCGTTGGCCCTTGACGGGTGCCAAACTGTTAGGCTTCACGAGTATCTTCTAATACTTTTTCTGCACTTTCACAGGCTGCTGCAGTCATATCAATTCTAGCCTGCAAAACTAGATAGATAAACTTCCCTGAATACAAAGAAACGATGATGATATACTCGATGCAAAATGAACTCTAATCCTCCTTTAACTTCTCAATTTGAGAGAATATCGGCAAGTTCTGCATCCCCTGCAGCAACTGCTCGCTCTTGGAATTATAATCCACTTCCATCTCTGGCAGTAGTTTCGAGGATAACATAACTGGTAGCACTGTACCACGGGATCCAAAATAATGTTTTCCATGTTAAAATTATGCAATATATGCCAAATTTTGATCCTTTTGAACAAAGCTGTCTAGAAGTTTAGCAGGCAATGGAGAATAGAAGAGATGCGGCGGTAGTGAGTGACGGTTCCTCCTGCATACCATGTCCTCGTACACATGAAATTGACCACATATTTGTCATCAGAGAGTCTAGGAGTGGAAAGCTAGTCCCCCGACTTGGAGTGCCTTTTCTGATCACAATTACCCTGGTGCACTCCCAGGAGAGCAGCATCCATTATACCATGAGGTTGGATGCGAGAACTTCTAATTACTTTAATTTCTTAAATTTCTTTACTCGTCCAAATTATTAATATGTATGTTCGAAGCAAGTAAATACATGCATATCTCAATGAAAAAAGACGAAAGAAAACAAAAATTTCACAGGCATGAAAGCATTTTAGCCGAATGTTATGGAGTTCCGTTTGAGGTTTTCCTGCTGCTAAAGATTCAAACATTACCCCCACAAATGTACTTGGATGCTAAAGCATATTGTTGTGTTTAAGTTTTGTAAGATTGCGGTTTGCAAGGAAACAATGCATGGTATATTCCATAGACGTGTTTTGCATCTGCAAGAAGAGAGTCGATCAGTTTCCGGTTTCAAAAGTAATCTTTATTCCAGCTAAGGATAACAATTCTCAAACAGCTTCTAAGAGTTTCAAATAACTACTCCCTCTTGATTTCCTTACAAAGAGAGGAACAAATGTTTTGTTCATTCCCTACATCCTGCACATCGTTTAGTGGATTTTGTTGCCAGGAAAGATATCGTCACCATCATGACAGAAGTTGTCAGCAATATTTCTCCCCCTCCTGGTGTTTCCCCCTATCTTTCCCTCTTTTCTCTCATGGACTAAAATCGTGTTCTGTGACCTAACTTTTTCTCTGCTGATGCCGAGATTACTGTCTGTGAGCTTGCCCTTTCTTCCGTACCAAGCTCTCCCTCTAACACTCGGCGTGCTTGTATAATGAGCAGATTTACTCTAGTAACAAAACCAAAGAGTGATCAAACTTGTATGTGCTGATATCATTTCGTTTTGCAGGTTCTGTAGCAACCGTATCAGATGCACCGCCCATCCACTACATGGTTAAAATAGAGTTATTTTCGTCACTTTGGAAAAATGCAGTGGAGACATATGAATCAGGGGTTCTTGAAGCTGGAGGCTATAAATGGTACATCTTATTGCTAGTGAATATGTGTCTTTCTTTGTCTTTCCATCTCCAACCGCAGTCATGTTTTATTATGAGAGACCCCTCTCATTTTTATTACCTCCTCCTTTGTTTGCTTTGCAAGGAAATTAGTTCTTTATCCGAACGGAAACAAGAGCAATATTGTAAAAGATTACATCTCTCTCTATTTGTTGAAATTTATTGCCTTAAATTGCTGACGTGTTGCTTGAAGACCAGTTCAGCTTACGTGTTGTTTTTATTTCTGCTATAATAAAGGATTGAACAAGTCCTTAGGTGAATTGTTAGTAGTGGCGAAATGTAAGCCAAACGTGGCAGTAGTGTTACTTAATTTTAGTTTTTCTGTTTATTTTCCTTTTATAAATTAGTGTAATTGATTGCTGTAAAAATAAGCAATTATCCTTATCATTATCCAGTTTTCATGCAATAAACATCCCCTGTTCAAATTCAAATTTCTGGTGTTGATCAAAGTCTTTTATTTTTCTGCTTCTCGGTTCTTTACTTAGCAAAAGTATTTTCACTATTTAGCAATGGTTGACGCAAGTTCTCTTCCACTTGGTTGGGAGGTCAACGTATTTTCCGGTTGTTTTAGCTTGACCAAAACAAGGACAGCTACTTGGTAATTCAAGGCATGTTTTCTAAATCATTACTTTGCAATAGATCCTCAAGCTACTGTCATTAGTTACAGTTTTTGTTTTAGTGTTTATAGTATCACCAAAGTTATGCGTTGTAAATTGGGTGACGGGCAAGATTTACCTGCAATAGTTTTCTTCAATCACTCTGGGTAATTTAGTTTAACTCAAGAGAAAGTGATGCCCCTCTCTGATGTTCTGGCCTTGTTGCCAAGGTTAGATGCAGCAGGAAAGGAAAGACGCTTTCACGGATTGAATCTTCAAAGTGGTTTTGATCAATTCATTAAGCTTTCAACATTTAATGATGCTCGTTATGGATTCGTTCTGGAAGACACTTGTGTGCTTGGAGCTGAAGTATTTGTCTGTGGAGAAAGAAGCAGAGGCAAAGGAGAGGTCTTATCAATGACAAAGGATCCTACTGCTTCCAAGTACGCTTGGAAGATCGTAATGTTTTCGGAGTTGGATGAAAAACGCCAAGAATCACAAATATTCAGCACGGGAGATCATCAATGGTATACTTATTTTATTATTTTAATCTGCAATCTTAATTAAAACATGTTTCGGATGTGCTTTAGGAAGCCGATGTTTCTCTTACATTACGTTATACTCCATGTGCTGGCTTGCCCAAACAATTCGTTAGTGGTCAGAACGAAATTTACTGTTGTATAAGCAAAATCCTGGTAGTGATTCCTTTCTTTTCGAGATGAACACGAGCATAGAAAAATCACCTTCTCATACATTCTTTTCTTCTGTTATCAGTAGTATTTAGTAGTAGCACTTTTCCTTTTTCTTCTACATGTACCGGTTGTTTCAGGAAGATGGTGCTCTATCCTAAGGGAAAAGGTCTTGGAATGGGCACCCATCTCTCTCTGTACTTGGCTCTGGATTTGGCAACCCTCCCTGCTGGTTGCAGAGTATATGCGGATTACACCTTGCGCCTTGTGGATCAAGTCTATAGCAGAAATTACGACTACTATCGTAAAGGTAAGAACACAGATGATCTTTTTGCCGGTTTAACATGTCAATGAGAGAAAAAAAGAAAAAGTTGAGATTGTTTCTTCTTCCTGCAGCTAAAAGCTGGTTTGGTGCCTCAAGCTCAGAAAATGGATGGCAATATTTATTCCCGAGTTTTTATCAGTCTCGCGATTACCTTTTTGCCAAGGACATTTGCATAATTGAAGCAGAGGTCATAGTAATTGGAATTGGTTCTCCCTTTTAGTTATGATTTTTTTTTTCAATCAGAAATATAATGGATATCATGTAAAGAATTTCATCGACTTTACTAATGGGAAGGGACACATGCTCTTGTTTGTTTATATATATATAATTACCCAAATCCTTCACAAAAAGACCATTCAAAATATATTTTTTTTGTATGAACACCAAACAAAATTTTCATACCAGAAAAACTTGAAATTTAACTCAATCACTTACTTAACCCATTGTTTTACGATTTCATTCTAAAAAGTCCGAAATGTGTTCACAGTGTTAAAACGCCATCCAAACTTTCCATCAACACGCATTAAAATTACTATATATACAACAAAATTGAAAGAACACAGTTTTCAGAACCTCTAAACATGTACACTGGAAACTCTGAGATAGAAGAGTTCTGCTTCTCAACAGATTTGTCCATCAATAATGGATATTACATATAACTCCCGGATAAATTTTTATATTTTGATTTATTTTTTTTTAAACAAAGAGGGGACAAATAATTAAATAAATAATAATAATAATAATAATACTAATTTATGAAGTAGAAATTATTATCTAAGAAGGTTAATGTTGGACAAAGATGAAATTAAATAAATCAAACTTTTAGAATAAATAATTTTAAAACAAAACAAAAGGTTCTTGAAAGGGAAAAAAACTTGTAAATATATAAACAAGTGAGGAGTGGGAAATTGGCGGCGGGCTGCATTAGGGCTTAAGAGGTAGAATAAATTGAGTGAAAATTTATCAAAGTTTATTCAATGTAAAAAAAGAAGATAAAACTAGTGATTAAAGTATATTAGAAAGGATTTGAATGAAAAGATCTCAAAAGGAAAATAAGGATTTTTTCCTTGAAGGGGGTTGGCACTGAGAGGTAAATAAGGATGAAGGCGAAAAGAAATTTTTGTAGTAATTTCAAACTTTTCATTTTGTATTTCTTTGAATTAGAAGATAACAAATCATTTCCTTTCAATTAAATTGATGTATTTAGTGTATTAAGATTTCATTTATTTGTATTAGTGTATAGTTATGTTATGAGTTGTAAGGTTGATTGGGTTAATTTATGAAATTGTGATGAATTAATGTTTAAATAAATGAACTAATAGTGGCTAATGTTTTAATTTGTGAAATTGAAGAAAAATTATTGGTTCTTTTTTTTTAGAAGGGGTTTCGGCCAAGAAAAAAAAAGAATGAAAATATTGAATTAATAATTGATAATTAGATGAGTTATGTTGTAATGTTGATGATAAAGAAATTAGATTAGTAATAAGTTGATATTGTTGATTAATAATTAAATGATGAAGAAATTATATTAGTGATGGATTGATATTGTTGATTGATTATTAAATGAGTTATATGGTAATATTGATGATGAAGAAATTATATTAGTAATAAATTGATATTGTTGTTTGATAATTAAATGAATTATGTGGTAATGTTGATGATGAAGAAATCATATTAGTAATGAGTTGATATTATTGATTGATAATTAATTAATGAAGAAATTGTATTAGTGATGGATTGATATCGCTGATTGATAATTAAATGAGTTATGTGGTAATGTTGACGGTGAAGAAATTATTTTAATGATGAGTTGATATTGTTGATTATTAATTGAATGAGTTATACAGTAATGTAATGTATTGATGAAGTAATTAAATTAGTACTGAGATGTTATTGTCGGTTTGATAATTAAAGTGATTTTGTAGGCAAGATGTTAAGGTTAGTGGCATGGTCAACCGATAACACATCCACGATGTAAAGCTGGTTTTTACACAAAATGACTTCTCACATCAGGCGCTAACATCAATGGAGCCTAACTGCAAATTAATCTCCCCCTTCCAAATTAGATTCTTTCTTTTCCTAAAATCCCATCAACCTAAATGCATGCAGTGAAACAATATGATAACAGCACTTCAGATTGAAAAGAAAGGCATCCTAAAGTTTAAATGGGAAACTTCTTCAGAGAATCAGCAACTTTAGACATAGGAAATTGAATTACATAGCTTCTTGTCTTTTTCTTATTGCGGGAAAAGGAGTTCTCTTAACATCATTTTGGAGTTGCTCAGGTGATTTTGTGATCAGAAACACTTTCCTACATCCTTATTTTTTCTGAACCAAGCTGGATTTTGGGTGAAAAACTCAGGCAAGGTTGACCGACAAGCAAAACATGCAAATATAAATTGAGTCAATCAAAACAAGGGCAAAAATTTGCACGGACTGTGGGAAAACCATGGATAGAAAATGACAAACAAAGTATATCAATATGTCTTGATTGTGGGAAACTAAACTGCTATGAAAAGGGATCCTTCAAATTGTTTTGAAAAGAACGGATGAGCAAAAAAGTTTGACAGCTCACAATTCTAGAAGGAAGAAGCGTACTGGTAATACCGACAATAGTGACACCTAATTAATCAGCATCCAGATTATGTTACCAAATTTGATTGGCATGAAAAGGATGGTTGCCTTAGGGGATTAAATATTGCAAAAATAAACATATGGTCCCTAGCAACAAGAAACAGAAACTTCAGTCTCAACCACCATCGATCAGCTGGGACATTTGCCCGCAATATAAACACTGCTCAATGCATAGCAGGAATTAACCAATTAATAAAGATGTAAACTTACTATTATCACATGCATGCATGCTTGCAATGGCAAGTTATAAATAAGCATCAGAAGGGCTGACATGATTTTCCCAAGTCTCAAAGTTCTACGTACACACATCACTATGTAAATCAGGGAAAGGGCATGCCGGAGAGAAACGAGCATTTACCATAGTTGACCTCCAGTTATCAAGACATGACCTATGGACATACTTCTGAGTGCCTTTGCAATGAGATGGTGCAATTAATCAAGTCTTCGCCTGAAATGAAGCTGTGCAGGCTTCAGCCGCATTAGAGAAAAAAACCTCCTACGTGCACTCCAAAACTATATTTATCAAAAACATATTTGCATTTTGAGAGTTTCCGAAAGATTTGAGATTTTTTTGTTGTTTGTAGGGTTTTCTTGTAAGATTACCAAGTTAATGCTTAGAAATAAAAGAGATAAGATCATGATCACTATTATTATTTATTATATCATCGTCATCTCGCTGCAATTTGATGAAGGAACTTCCCGAGAGGGAGAGTTTTGGAGGGACACTTTTTGAGTGTATTTATCCATCTAGTACTGTAGTTTGATATTTTGCATCAATGTCAATGAATAGACAAATCAATTTTATCCTTTTGTTTTCAGAGAAACACCAAGTATAGGATTGGTTCTATATACAAACTATTTTTTATATCAATTTTGCTCCTCAATTATAATTTAATTTGTGTTAACCACAATAATTTAACAAAAAGTGTTAAATTCTACATAAAATAACAGTTTTTTTATAATATAAAAGTAAGATTTAGATTGAAAATATGGATAATGTGAAAATCTTTAAGTAAAGTTTTCAAAAATAAAATCGATTTAAAAAATTATCTAATTGCAAAATTAAGATTACATGGGTGGAGGATATTTTTGAAGTTTATCCTCATATATTTTTATCGATGATTGTTCTCTCTAATCCGTCTATGTGTTCTGTTATTATTATTTAATTTAGAGAAAATGCCCATGACTTACGAGAAGATTCAAGCTTCTAATCCAAGTTAATGTAATTCAAGAAAAACATTGAAGACCCAAAAGGAGAATATGTGAGAGAGAGCATGGAGGTGGTCTGAGAGAATCCACGACAATGATACATTTGGCCGGCAGGGATGTGTAATTACTTGTCATGGTCGTCTCATGTTTTTGTTTTCTTAACGTTACACCTCGGAAAATTCATTTTTGGATACTGTTCTTCTACAAATTAGTTCATCACAAAAAGGGTATCATACCGAGCAGCCATTGAAAGAGCTAACTATGCAGTCGAGTACCACTTAAGATGGAGCATTACAAACGATATCCTAAGTTTGGTCCCCAGATAGAAAACAGTTATTAATGGTGAGTTTCCCAAGTCTCAAGTACTGATGACTAAAATTAAGTCCCCTGTTAAGGGCAGGGTAGCTGACACCAGTGGCGAAAGACCGTTAGGTTTACACCTGCATTTCAAACAAAAGCTCCCGGGAAAGTCCATCTAACAGAGTACAAACAACGACATTAATCTTTCGAGGACTCGGTGATAGAGATAGAGGGAGCTGCAGAAAGGAAGAAATTAAGGGATTCTTCATCCATGGGGTGTGGTGATGTTACTCCATCATCTTCGCCACCAACACCACCATCACCTCTTCCCATAAGTGTTGGACCTGGAAATCGAAAGTACAATTTCTCCTGCTCCTCCTCTCCTTCACCACCCTTTTCCCCTCCTCTTTCTAGCCACACATCTGCTGAAAACCTCCCTCTCTTGCCTCAAAGGTTGGCTAGTACTAAACGGGTGCCTTCAGCATTTTCATTGGAACGACCGGATCCTGATCCATTGGATTCTAAGAGCTCTTGCCTTGAAGACTTGTAAGCATTCCTCCCTTCATCTCATTTGATTGGTTTCTATCTTATATGTATTGAATGTTCACTTCAGTTTTTTCTGCCAGAAACTTCTCTTATTTTTCTTCTTTTTTATCCATTCTCACGTACTAGTATATCTTGCATGGACATTCAAAGAAATGAATCCTTTTCTGTTTCTTCATTCGTTTGGTATCATCTAATCTTAGAGATAAACGAGATTAAATTGTAATGTAAATTCATGTCGAATCTACCCAGCAAACCCCCCCCCCCCCC
>NW_011501958.1:20628-28550 GCF_000495115.2 Populus euphratica
GCCCCCCCCCACTAGCTTTGGTTGAGCTTGCTTGGACCTTCTTGAGTTTTGACTGGTAGGTTTTTTCCCTTTATACCTTCCGGTGAAATACGTACACCAACCAGTCAAAAGCAAGCAAATGTGAACTAATGACATTATGAAAGTTGAATCTGCCTCTTGGTGACTGACAGTAACAATGCAACGGTAATTCAACCATAGGCAATTATTTTTCATCACAAAATAGTCTAATAAGCAACTCATGATTTAAATTAATCTAGCTCATACTAACAATGGAAGAAATTAGGATAGAGGAAGATCGAGCCTGATGCTATCCCATCACAGGAAAAAAGAAAGAACCAATTTCTGATTATTTCATAGTTCAAGAAAGCAGGGGTGCTGTTCACTACTAATTTACTTCATTTTCCCTGTTCAATGCAGGCTAGAATGGTTTGTGCAGAGATGCTGTAATTTTTGTTCCAAGTTTGTTTGAACCCATCATCTCATGCCTTACATATGCTGCAACCTCTACTTCTCCACCATTGTCCTGGAGAATTTGAGGCAATTATTTCTACTAACTGCATTCTGACTGGATTCGAAGTCTTGAATAATCATTTTACAGGGGAAAACAGGTGCATCAATCAGATGTCACGATATTTTCTCACAGCTTTGATTCCAGCACCGAACCACAGTTTCCTTATCTTTTCTCAGCTTACATATTACAATGAACAAGAGAAGGGCCATGTCCTGTTAAGCTTAACTCTCATTTTCAGTCATCTGTAATGTAAGTACACGGTTGTGAGTTTCATTCAAACATGTAATCTTATCAAAGCTCTCAAATCCCACGGGAGGAGTGGACCATAGTTTGAAACATGGTTAAATTTAGAGTGCGGCTGCTGGCCAGCGTACTATGAGTATATAAGAGGGATGGTTTGGTTGTGCAATGAAATACAACCAACATCGGTGTAAATTAGTGAAGGATATTGCACAGATAGACAGCCAATACAGCTTCTGACAGCCAAACTCAACTGGTACATAAACTCTTAAGATACGTGCCATACCACCCAACAAACCATAAAGGCACACACTGATTACCAGTGGGTATGCAAACTTCCAACATAGCAAATCATCATTGGCACATATCTTGTAAATTCCGAGCATTTGGTTGCGCATTACCAAACTCCCAACCTTGTCACAAACTTTCAACAGTGTATACCTTGTTACAGGATATTTTGTCAGGAAAAATAAAGTGTGACTGCCATGCTTGACTGTAAGTTCTGAGCATTTGGTTGCATGTTACCAAACGCCTCTTGAGAACCAAGCTGCTGCTGCTGCTGTATGGGCATTACACCACCGGGATTGGATACTCCCGTATTATAGACTGCAAGCAAAGGCCACAACTGAACTTCAGCCTCGTATGTTAAGATTCTAGTAAACATACGACGAGCGCACTTGCTTTTTTGTTGCGTCAAAATGAACACCGTCGGTCACCGCCCTGCATGGATCCGATAAGAAAAGCAGAAGACAACCTCCCATTCTGGCAAGGGAGAAAAACAGGACATATCAGGAGGAGATGTCAGGCGAAAGAAAAGAAGGGGCAGGAAATAACTGCAAATTCATCCACCAAGTATGACTGAAAGGCGAAAAAAATAGAAGAGCAGGTTCATACTCTGATCATTCAGAACCGGAGAAGCAGATTCCTCTGAGGAAGCATGCTATCAGCAAATCCAATCTGTATAGTAGATTTAACATGGGGAAGATAAATTGGAACAACATTAAACTTTCTATTTTAGTACAGAAAAGAATCAGAAATTAACGAGAGATTTTGGGTAAATTCTAGATCTCTGCATTGCAGATGAATCCAATATGCACTAATGAAATCAACAAGCCCTATCTTCCCTAAACACAGAATATAAATTTGCCAAGCACACAGGAGGCATACTTGCATTCGTGGCACAAGCGGCTGTGATGATATTGTGGAGGACATTTTCGGAATCTGAGGCAAACAAAACAGTACAAGGTTAAGACGGATCAAAAAAGGAAACAATCATACAAAAAAAAAGAGAGTTAAAGTAAATAGAGAGAAAAGGAACATGGTACAAAAATCTGCACCGTGCAAATAAACATCCATTATGAATTTATGTGCACAAGTAACATGCATGCAGCTTAAAAGAGATAAAACAGTTTAAAAGAGAAAGAAAGTTAGGATCCGATCTATGACCAGTAAATAAATAAGGTTTTTTTTAAAAGTTTCATATTTATATGAATCTAAATTTACATACAAATTTATTTTTTAAATAACTCAATCAGAAATCAACGCAGAGTAAGAACAAAACTAACTTTATAATATAATTTGATTGTTTTAATATAAGAGTTAATACAAATTCATAGTTGTGGGGCACTAACTAGATATAAAAAAAATACAAATTTCAACAAAAAAACAGGTCCTGAAGGTCTAATAAAATAACCCGCTAACAAGTTATAAGTCTGAAAAGATAAATAATAAGAGGGTAAGTTCAACAACTCAGTGAATAGATAACGTTCAATATACACACACGAGATAATATAACAATAATGAATATATACACAATTATGGCTCTAGGTTCTTATAGTAAGGTTTTTCAAATAGGCCATGACAAGAATATCATAAGATAAAGCTCATCAAAAAATCAAAATGCAATGAGCACAAGGCTCTGTATTGTGGGATAATCATTTCACATAAGTTGGTGACTCTCCTGACCAACTAGGGTTCAGATACGATGTGCACAAAGACTAATATTACCTTGTTAGCATGAATATTTTGACTAGCATATCATAGGTTCATAATCATAATCAAACATACATATTCATATCTCAAAACTCAACTCATGACATCAATCAAATGAGAAGTTATCAATTTAGAACTCAATTAAAAATATATATTGATTCATATTAAGAATTCAGATTCAACAATTAATCATATTTTATCGTAACAAAAGGATAATAATCAACATATATATTATCAAGAAGCATGATCCAATTCATATTAACAACTCAAATATTTATAATCTTTCTTATGCATATAAAAAATTATCCACTCACCTGAATCGAAAGCAAACAGAACTCAAAAGTAGATATTGAAGAAAATTCTACTAGTGTCCCGCCGATAGAATATCAGGATTATCTGAATAAAAATGAGATATATTAAAAAACAACTAAAAAAAACAATCTATTTAATACACTTAACTAAGGGTCTATTCCATAACGCTATAAGTTTTTGAATTAAACTAGTTATTGTTTTCCAAAGACCTAAAATTAAATGGTTTTTTCGGAATCTAATACATAATAAAACAAATAATAAGACTTGATTATAATTTACTAAATAACCCTTATTTATTCATCAAGCCAATCTGCAAAAGCTAATATTACAGCAAGGGACCAATCTAAAATTTATCATATTTTTAAGGGTCAAATTGTAATTTTTGTCAAATGGGAGGACCAAATTAAAAGTGTTAAAAATTCATAACTATACTAGAATCCTACCCTAATTCATCTTTTATTCTGTCCAGAATTTTGGAATATGCTCCAGGGACCAATCTGAAATTATTCCAAAGTTCGGGGACTAAACTGTAATTTTTACAAATTAAGGGACCACACTGAAATTTTATCATCTTCAACCTCAAATTCAGAATTTTCATGGATTATCTACTGTTATCTCATGATTTCTAATATAAATTCACCATTCAAACAAAATAATAACTCAAAATCATCATATTTACCTACAATCTCTCGAAATCAAGTAAGTAGCTCATTACCCATAATAATCAATCCAAAACACAATTTTCAAAACCCTAACATTCAGCATCACAGAAATTTAAAGCTTAAAGAACACACATTATATATAATCTTGCTTTTAAACTTATTTTCTTTGACTCTCTTCTTCTTCTCTTATCTTTCCTTCTTTTTTTTTTTCTTTTTCTTTTCTTCTCTTTTCTCGTCACTTTTTTTAACTCTTAGAAGACAACTCATTTTTTTTTCTATTTATATTTATCAACTCTTTGTTCAATTACTACAATACTTCTTATTTATTTATATGTTTTATTGCCTTTTTTTATTCATGTTATTTCAAAACATCACAAAGAAAAGGTAGTAACATCTATAAATATTCAAGCAAGACAGATTTGAAGGTGGCCTCAAGTTTTTTTCGAAAAAAGAAAAGAAATTGAGGTCTAACAGCATGCTCTCTGACAATAAATTATCCTCCCAAACTTCGATAAAACCCTCTTGCTCGTACTCAAAGAAGTGATGTGAAAATATAGGAGAAAGCTTAAAGATGAAATTTCATGGGTCTATATCCCTCTAGCAGCATATTAGAATTCCTGGTCACGAGACAGAACTGCACAAGTGATGCCCATGAGCACACGATAAATGAATTAGATTTAAGAATATAATACGCATGAATTCAGAGTGAGACACACAAAGCCGAACTTAAGATATTGGTAGAGTAAGAGGCCTTTTGCCCTGAAATAATGCACTGTGTATTCCGAGTGGGCAGGGGGGTGTTTGTCGCTTAACCTTTTCCTCTGATCAAATAAACTTTCTTGTTAAGTTACCCCATGCTTAGTAGGTAAAATGCAAACAAAATGCTAAAAATAAAAGTTCAAGACAAAAAGCATGAAAGACACAGAAATGCATGGACGTAGGTTGCGAGGAGAAAGACCAAAATGAAGAAAAACAAATAGGGGGCCAAATTACTAATGATAACAAGAAGCTAATACTAGATTACCGGCCGAAACTTCTGCTGAGCCTGGCGCTGTAAATCATGCATTTGTGACTGTTGATTCTGCACGAGAAGTTCAAAATATTAAGATTAAGCAGTAAGACTCATCGATATGTAGATATAATTATCGAAAAAAACCTGTGCATCTAAGACAACTAGTGATGATGATGATGCAATTGTCATGTAGATATAATTATCGAAAAAAACCTGTGCATCTAAAACCTGGCCCTGTAAATCATGCATTTGTCACCAACGTGCACAGCAGCTCGGAACAAGGTCTCTTGCTCTTGAATCTTAGCAGCCTGAGCCTTGTCCAAAGTGGGAAGAGTCGTTGGCCCTTGACGGGTACCCAACTGTTAGGCTTCACGAGTATCAATTCTAGCCTGCAAAACTAGATAGATACAAGTCCCTGAATACAAAGAAGCGATGATGATATACTCGATGCAAAATGAACTCTAATCCATCTTTAACCTCTCAATTTGAGAGAATATCGGCAAGTTCTGCATCCCCTGCAGCAACTGCTCGCTCTTGGAATTATAATCCACTTCCATCTCTGGCAGTAGTTTCGAGGATAACATAACTGGTAGCACTGTACCACGGGATCCAAAATAATGTTTTCCATGTTAAAATTATGCAATATATGCCGAATTTTGATCCTTTTGAACAAAGCTGTCTAGAAGTTTAGCAGGCAATGGAGAATAGAAGAGATGCGGCGGTAGTGAGTGACGGTTCCTCCTGCATACCATGTCCTCGTACACATGAAATTGACCACATATTTGTCATCAGAGAGTCTAGGAGTGGAAAGCTAGTCCCCCGACTTGGAGTGCCTTTTCTGATCACAATTACCCTGGTGCACTCCCAGGAGAGCAGCATCCATTATACCATGAGGTTGGATGCGAGAACTTCTAATTACTATAATTTCTTAAATTTCTTTACTCGTCCAAATTATTAACATGTATGTTCGAAGCAAGTAAATACATGCATATCTCAATGAAAAAAGACGAAAAGAAAACAAAAATTTCACAGGCATGAAAGCATTTTAGCCGAATGTTATGGAGTTCCGTTTGAGGTTTTCCTGCTGCTACAGATTCAATCATTACCCCCACAAATGTACCTGGTTGCAAAAGCATATTGTTGTGTTTAAGTTTTGTAAGATTGCGGTTTGCAAGGAAACAATGCATGGTATATTCCATAGACGTGTTTTGCATCTGCAAGAAGAGAATCGATCTGTTTCCGGTTTCAAAAGTAATCTTCATTCCAGCAAAGGATAACAATCCCCAAACAATTTCTAAGAGTTTCGAATAACTACTCTCTCTTGATTTCCTTACAAATAAGGGAACAAATGTTTTGTTCATTCCCTACATCCTGCACATTGTTTAGTGGATTTTGTAGCCAGAAAAGATATCGTCAACGTCATGACAGAAGTTGTCAGCAATATTTCTCCCCCTCCTGGTATTCCCCCCTTTCCTTCCTTTTTTTCTCTCATCGACTAACATCGTGTTCTGTGACCTAACTTTTTCTGTGCTGATGCCGAGATTACTGTCTGTGAGCTTGCCCTTTCTTCCGTACCAAGCTCTCCCTCTAACACTCGGCGTGCTTGTATAATGAGCAGATTTTCTCCAGTAACAAAACCAAAGAGTGATCAAAATTGTATGTGCTGATATCATTTCATTTTGCAGGACCTGTAGCAACCGTATCAGATGCACCGCCCATCCATTACATGGTTAAAATAGAGTTATTTTCGTCACTTGGGAAAAATGCAGTGGAGACATATGAATCAGGGGTTTTTGAAGCTGGAGGCTATAAATGGTACATCTTATTGCTAGTGAATATTTGTCTTTCTTTGTCTTTCCATCTCCAACGGCAGTCATGTTTTATTATGAGAGACCCCTCTCATTTTTATTACCTCCTCCTGTGTTTGCTTTGCAAGGAAATTAGTTCTTTATCCGAACGGAAACAAGAGCAATAATGTAAAAGATTACATCTCTCTCTATTTAGCAATGGTTGACGCGAGTTCTCTTCCACGTGGTTGGGAGGTCAACGTGATTTTTCGGTTGTTTTTGCTTGGCCAAAACAAGGACAGCTACTTGGTAATTCAAGGCATGTTTTCTAAATCATTACTCTGCAATACATCCTCAAGCTATTGTCATTAGCTACAGTTTTTGTTTTAGTGTTTATAGTATCACCAAAGTTATGCGTTGTAAATTGGGTGACGGGCAAGATTTACTTGCAGTAGTTTTCTTCAATCACGCTGGGTAATTTAGTTTAACTCAAGAGAAAGTGATGCCCCTCTCTGATGTTCTGGCCTTGTTGCCAAGGTTAGATGCAGCAGGAAAGGAAAGACGCTTTCATGGATTGAAGCTTGAATGTGGTTTCGATCAATTCATTAAGCTTTCAACATTTAATGATGCTCGTTATGGATTCGTTCTGGAAGACACTTGTGTGCTTGGAGCTGAAGTATTTGTCTGTGGAGAAAGAAGCAGAGGCAAAGGAGAGGTCTTATCAATGAAAAAGGATCCTACTGCTTCCGAGTACGCTTGGAAGATCGTGAACTTTTCCAAGTTGGATGAAAAACGCCAAGAATCACAAATATTCAGCACGGGAGATCATCAATGGTATAGTTATTTTATTATTTTAATCTGCAATCTTAATTAAAACATGTTTCGGATGTGTTTTTGGAAGCCGATGTTTCTCTTACATTACGTTATACTCCATGTGCTAGCTTGCCCAAACAATTCGTTAGCTGTTAGTGATTCCTTTCTTTTCGAGATGAACACGAGCATTGAAAAATCACCTTCTCATATATTCTTTTCTTCTGTTATCAGTAGTATTTAGTAGTAGCACTTTTCCTTTTTCTTCTACATGTACCGGTTGTTTCAGGAAGATGGTGCTCTATCCTAAGGGAAAAGGTCTTGGAATGGGCACCCATCTCTCTCTGTACTTGGCTCTGGATTTGGCAACCCTCCCTGCTGGTTGCAGAGTATATGCGGATTACACCTTGCGCCTTGTGGATCAAGTCTATGGCAGACAGAACGACCGGTATTCTAAAGGTAAGAACACTGGTGATCTTTTTTGCCGGTTTAACATGTCAATGAGATAGGAAAAAAAAGAAGTTGAGATTGTTTCATCTTCCTGCAGCCAAAAGCTGGTTTGGTGCCTCAAGCTCAGAAAGTGGATGGTCAAGATA
>NW_011501970.1:0-28371 GCF_000495115.2 Populus euphratica
CTACTACCCTCTCCCCCCAACTAAAACGAGACATTGTCCTCAATGTTCTAAGGTAGAAAGATAGAGTATATAAGATATCACCTAAAATAACGAACATTGACAAACCTGAAACACATTGAAACAAATATAAGAATTAACCAAACATAATAATAAAATCACAAGACATAAAGATTCACAAATGAAGGCTCAAATCCAATCTAAGCTTTTTACGGCTTTTCTTAGTTGACCAATTTATACGACTCATGTAAGGATCAATTACAGGAATGAAAGATTGTAGCTGGTCAGTCAATTGTTCAGCAGTAGCAGCAAAAATTATGATTTACCATGCAGAAGATGTTAGAAATTCCTGTTCCACAGCATGATCAAGAAAAGACAACAACTTATCATAATAACCATTAACATTTAACAAACCTATGGGTTTATGGTGAATGTGCAGTTGAGCCCAAGAGAAAATATGAAAGATCTCTTCCAATGTGCCTAGACCACCTGGTAAAGCAATGAAAGCATCAGCATGGTTAAACATTGCATTCATTCGAGCCGACATTGTGGAGACCTGAAGTTCCTCTCCAATTGTTTTTCCAATGATGTCCCCTTGTGCCAAAGCTTCAGGGACAACCCCCAAAACTTGACTACCTCCTAAAAATGCAGCTATTGACACACCTCCCATTAACCCAAGACTGCCTCCCCCATACACTAAATGAATCTTTCTCTAAGCTAGCACCTGACCAAGATGGTTTGCTGATTCTAAAAACTCCTTTTCTTTCCCACGACTAGATCCACCGAAAATAAAAATATTGCTTATGTGATGACCTGAGGAACTTGCCATTGCTACACACTTCTATATTTATTGAATGTATGGGTTGAGTAGAAATGAAAGGAAGGAAAAGAGGATTTTATAGATGAGAAATTAAAAGGGCAATCATGTCACCTATGTGTAGGCTAGTTGGAGTCTCACACACACTCTCTCTCTCTTTATTTATTTATTTTTTAAAAAAGCATGTGTATGTACAAGTAGTTGTGATTGTGGCTCACATCTTCCCTTGGTTTTATGTCCAAGAACGGCTTAAGCGCCCTCAATGGGTTGAGGATAGGCTTCCCATCCAGTTTTCTTAAAAACTGGCAAACAACATCTTTTTTAGTTAGATTTCCAAGACTAAGTCGATCATGTTCTTTATGAAAATGGGGCCATAAATCATGAATTGCACAATGCACATCTCCACTAGGATGCCTCTCAAGAGTTAATAGAAGATTATCTAAAGACTCCTTACTTAGGCCATCCTTAATGAATTGTACTTTATCTTCACGGTTTATAGATACCATTCCTAAAGAACAACATTATGCATTACAATTCCATCTGGCGCATCGATGACAGACTTTCAGTCATTTTGCACGAAGTTTTTTTGCAAAAGTGTTCTAGGCATGTGTGAAATGAAGGAATTAGAGGACTCACATAATAATCGAACCTTTGCTTTAATCAACTAGTGAATATCTTCAGGAATTCCATGATTCATTAACAACCTCAATCTTCCACATCTAGCACGGTAAATTTTTGTAATCGCATTCTGAGGCAGAGCAGGAAAATACTTTTTCAATTTTTCAAGATTAGTGTCCATTTTCAAATGAGAATTGGAAGAGAGATTCAAAGAATTGCACAAATATATACACAGATATCAGTTATTATGGGAAACTGAAAGAACTGACTTAAGTCACAGAGTACCATTGTCCGCCATTTGACCGAGGTGAGAGAAACTAGCAAAAATCACTCAAAAAGAAACACAAAAACAATGTGAGAAAAACAAAATAATCAACATTTATCTATAACATCATTCAAACTAGTTGATTCATTTTCACTAGAAAAATTATCAAAGTAAGCTTTCAAACGATGTCCATTTTCCTTAAAAACATTATCATTCATTGAATTCTCAATATCAAAGGCCCCATAAGGATACATATGTTTCTTAATAAATGGACTACCCCATCTTGATCTTAGCTCTCTAGGGAATAAATGGAGTTAAGAATTATAAAACAAAACTTTTTGACTAGTATCAACTTTTTGACAATTTTCACAAGTTTTGGAGAATGCATGCGTTTCCTTGAACATGGTGGGTCAATAAAATCCATTTTGAAATATTTTTGCAGCTGTCTTTTTTTATGAAAAATAACTCCCAGATGCTTCAGAATGATAATGTTTAACGACACTACTTACCTCATTGTCCGGAATGAATCTTTGAAATATTTGATCAGGCCAATATTTGAATAAGTTAGGGTCATCCTAATAAAAGTTCTTCACTTCGTTCAAAAACTTTTCTTTGTCTTGGATACTCCAATTAGTTGGCAAATCTCCTAAAGCAAGAAAATTAATATTTTTATCATACTAAGGCATTGGACTAAGAGAAAGTAAGGATTCGTTAGGAAAGTAATCATCGATTGGTGTGATGTCAGATGTCAAATTTGTTGTCACTTTTGACAAAAGATTGGCATCAATATTTTCGGTGCGTTTTTCATCCGTGATTTCTTCTTGAGAATAAATCATTTGCAAATGTTCAGATTCATCCAACTCATTTTTACTTAAAGTAGATTCAAGTTGATCATAAACTAATTCATCAATATGATCTACTTCTTGTAAATCATTATCATCTCCAGGTTGCTTGCAAATGTTGAAAATATTCATCTTCAATATCATGTTTTCAAATGATAGCTTCATCAGTCCATTCCTACAATTAATCAATGCGTTAGAAGTTGCAAGAAATGGATGTCCTAAAATAACAAGAAATGAATTACGTACTTCAACAGGTTTTGTGTCCAAGATAACAAAATCCACAGGATAAATGAATTTATCGACTTGTACTAACACATCTTCAACTATTCCTCTAGGTACTTTTACAGATCTATCGGCAAGTAATTGAGTTACAGAAGTTAGTTTTAACTCACCTAGATTGAGACTGTGAAAAACTGAATATGGAAGTAAATTCACACTAGCTCCAAGATCAAGTGAGGCTCTTTCAATTTTATGTTTTCTAATAAAGCAAGAAATTGTAGGACAACCAAGGTCTTTATATTTCAAAGCATTATTGTTCTGAAGAATAACACATACTTGTTCGGCTAAAAAGGCTTTCTTTTTCACATTCAGTTTCCTCTTTACAGTGCATAGTGATTGATACTTAAAAGTGTATTTTTATCAAGGTTTTATATCATCATTTTGCACTTGAAGTATCAATAACTCCTTTACTAAAGCATGCTTTATAATAATATATCTAATAATATAAGATACCTTTAATTTGTGGTAAATGTTCATTTTAAATGCAGGCCTATCACATAAATGAAAGGATTGATTGATGAATTTAAGAACTGAAATTGAAAGGACAAAGAGATGGCCAAACTTAGAAAAATCGAAATTGAAAGGATAAATAGATGGCCAAACTTAGAAAAGGGATGTCGGTGCAATCCAAACCGGAATACTATTCGGTAATTGGGTTATATCTGGAGCTATAGATCTCAGATGTAGGTCTATTTTATATGGATGGAAAGGTAAGACATAGGCCTACAACTTTTATATAGAGCCCAAGATCTAAAAAGGTCATTTTCAAGTCTAAATTGTAGCAACAACAAAGAAGCCCGAATCTGTCCTCCAGCCCGAGCATTATTCAGTATTTTGGACATATCTGGAGTTCTAGAAGTCGAAATGAGCTGAAATTTTTACACAAGAAAGCTGAGATAATTTTCTACAACTTTCAAAGTGGCTTCAATTTTGACGTTATCAATGACGTTTTGGGCAGACAAGAGAAGATAAGGATTATCACCAAGTCAAGAGTTGGTCACCCACTCATTAATTAGTCATCAAATCAATAGTTCCTAATTTTGGCCTATAAAAGGAGGCATTTTCCATGCATTTAGGCATCTTGGTGTCCAGATCAAGATCATGCTCTTGCTTTCTCTCTTTGTATTTTTTGTAATGTTTATGCTTTGCTTTCATTAATATCAAGTTTATGCCTTTCATTTCCTTTCCTTTACTTAGTTAACTTTTATGTTCTTATTTTGTTTATCTATTTTGCTTTCTTTCATTATGTCTAGCTAAGTTAGTTATGTCAAGGTGAAAAGGTTACACTAATGGTGTAAGAATAAGTATAGTGTAAACTTAATATGGACTTTAATGTTTGATACTAACATGTTTTGTATTTGTTATCTTGTTCACTCTATAATACTTTGCTTGTTAAATGACTAATCTTCATTTATGTTGTATAACACTTGGTACAAGAAATGCTTGGCACTTTCATAGCCCATACTGTATGGTATAACCGACACCTGAGCTATGAAAGGAACTTGATTTGTTGTTAATATAAGTTATAATCATGAATGCTTGAAGAGATTTACAAGTATTAGCATTAATCGAATAAGATGACTAATGTAATCATGTTAACAATCTATAATCTGATTGGAACCTCCTTTGTGTGTGGTTTCCAATTGAATAATAAGAGTTTATACTATACTTGTTTGACATACCATTAGTGGATCCTCTAACCTTGACATTGTTTATTATCATTGTTTAATCCTTACGTTAATTTTCCATCTCAAAGTTCTCATCAACTTGTTTTCTTCTCCTCCTCCTTCTTTTTCTTTATTATTATTATTATTATTATTATTATTCTTGTTATTACTATTATTATTGTTGTTGTTATTATTGTTATTGTTGTTGTATTATTGTTATTTATAATTTATATAATTAACCTCACTGTGGTTCGACTCCGGTCTTGCCGGGTTATTTATTACTTCGACACTCCTGCACTTAGGAGAAGACGTCAATCTTTTCGTCGTGTCACACAGATCTTTCAAAAATTTAGCATAGGAAGGAACCTGTTTAATAGCATCCAGCAAAGGTACATTGATTCTTACCTGTTTGAAAGTTTCAAAAATTTCAGAGTTATGATTGACTTTTCTTTATTTGGTCATGGCATGAGGAAATGGAAGTGCTGACGGGGATCAGTCATTTCTTTGTAATTTTCAAATTCAACCCCTTCCTTACCCTTAGAGATTGAATCATCTTCTTTCTCACAAGGTTCAAGAATGAGTTTTTCAATAACCTTACCATTGCGAAGAGTAGCGACTGATTTGACTTGATCCATATGTTGGCTTCCAGAACTACTTGCATTTGCATTCTATTACCCCTTGGGATTTTGTTGTGGTTGAGATGGAAACTTACCTTTCTCTTGGAAACTGAGAGCAGATGTCAATTTTGCAAGAGTATTTTAAAATCTGTCATGTTTTGAGAAAGTTGAGTATTGACTGTGTTTTGCTTTTCAATGAATGCATGCAATGTTTCCTCAAGATTTCTTCTAGGAGGTGGAGCATAAGGAGGTACATATCCATGAGAATTTTAGAAATTGTGGTGTGCTTTGATTGTGCATCAAAAGTGTCATTAAGTCTCTTATTTTACATATGTATTTATTGTTTTTATTTGGTTGTTTTTATAATAATTGATGTGTTTTTTAGTAATGAAGTTTGTTTTAATGTTTTGATAGGTTTTTGAAGCTTAAATGAATTAATTCAGAAAATTCAACGTCGGAATTCAGAACAAAGAATTGAAGAGACATTTAGTTGAAGATTGAAGCAAATCTTGGTTCAAATAAGTGCTCCAAATTTATCCCAAAAATCAATTCTATTCCAATTCTAGAAAAGAATATCATATGATTTATTTCAAGCCCAAACTTGCCTTATGTTGTGTGCAAAATTCAACCATTAAACACTCAACGTTTCAATGTCAATCTTAGCCCAAATAATAAGTACATTTGTATACTTATTTGATGCTCAAATTCAGCCCAAAATCAGCCCTAAATCAACTCAAACACAATCCATGATCTTACATGTCCACACAACAAATAACAATTGATTTATTTTGGGTAATCCATTGATCCAAGAAGGCAAGCACATGGATGGAAAGCTGGAGGGGATATTTTAACATTATTTTGGGTCAAAAATAAGAAGGAGACACCTCATAAATGAGGAAGAAAAACGTGCACCAAAGTAGTTGTAAAGCTGTCTTGATTTGATTTTTCAGAACACCTTTTGGTGTTTTGCCCATAACTTTTGACTCAAGTGTCCAAATGAGCTGTTCTTTAATGATCTGGAACGGCGACAGAATTTCCTATAAATATGTCTCTAATAGACTTCTCGACAAAAAGCTTCTAAGAGGGTCTAATTGCTGTCCAAAGTTAGAGTCAGATTTGTGTTCGAATTTTTTCTGAAATTGTATTGTGTTCTTCTTTATAGATTTCGGTTCTTTAGTTTGTAAAACTTATTATTTCAGTTGGATTCAAGTTCTTTCATGTTTATTGAAGTGTTCTTATATATAATCATGGTTGACTAAACTTTTTCTTGGATCCAAATCAAGGATAATGGTGATTGAGGTGAGTTCTTTAGGATATGAAGCTAGCTCCCCGGCAACGGCGCCAAAATTGCTTGACCGCTTTTTATGATCGGCTTGTTTTAACTCGCAAGTGCATGAGTGTGCGATGTAGCAATTAACTCGGTAAGATCGAGGTCATATCCACAGAGAGCTAGATCTGGAAATTAAGCTAAGTAACAAAAAAAAAAACTCAAGAGAAATTAAATTAACAATAACTTGGTTGAAAATAATTGATGGATTTGTTTTTAAAGATAAAAAAAAATGTAAATAGATTTTTGTTGTTATCATTGTTTAATCCTTACATTGATATTCCATCTCAAAGTTCTCATCATCATCATCTTCTTCTTCTTCTTTACTACTACTACCATTACTACTACTACTACTAATACTACTATTAATATTATTATTATTATTATTAGTATTACTACTATTATTGTTGTTGTTATTATTATTTATAATTTATATAATTAACCTCCTTGTGGTTTGATATAACCAAAAGATTGATGTCTTCTCCCAAATACAGGAGTGTCGAAGTAATAAATAACCCAGCAAGACCGAGGTCGAACCATAGGGAGGTTAATTGTATAAATTATAATTGAGAATAATACAACAACAAGAATAACAACAACAACAACAACAACAACAACAACAACAACAATAGTAGTAGTAGTAGTCGTAGTCGTAGTAAAGAAGAAGAAGAAGATGATGATGATGAGAACTTTGAGATGGAATATCAATGTAAGGATTAAACAATGATAACAACAAATATCAAGGTTAGAGGACCTACTAATGGTATGTCAAACAACTATAATATAAAAGTTTGACTAATTAAGGGTCATCCCAATAAAAGTTTTTCACTTTGTTCAAAAACTTTTTTTTATCTTGGGTACTCTAATGAGCTGGCAATTGTTCTAAAATAAGAAAATTAGCAATATTAGCAAATTAAGGCATTGTAGAGACAGAAAGTAAAGATTCATCGAGAAAGTAGTCATCAATTGGTATGATGTTAGTTTTCAAATCTATTGTCAATCTTGACAAATGATCCGTGACAACATTTTTGGTGCCTTTCTTATCTTTGATTGTGATATCAAATTCTTGAAGTGACAAAATTCAACGCACCAATCTAGCTTTGGAATCTTTCTTAGAAAGAAGATATTTCAATGCTGCATGATCACTGAAAACAACAACAGGTGGCTAATAAGATAAGACCTGAATTTTTCACATCCAAATACTACTGCAAGTAATTATTTTTTAGTGGTGGTGTAATTTATTTGAGTATTATTTAAAGTTTTACTTATATAGTAAATCACATAACATTTCATAACTTTTCTTTGTCCCAAAACAGCATCTACGACATAATCACTAGCATCACACATTATTTCAAAAGGCAATGACCAATCAGGAGGTTGAATGACAGGAGTAAAAGTAAATAAGTTTTGAAGTTTAACAAAGGTTTCTTTATAATATTCAGTCCATTCAAAAATATTATCCTTTGTTAGAAGGTTACTTAAGGGCTTATATATTATACTAAAATCTTTGATGGACTTTCTATAAAAACTAGCATGTCCTTTGAATGATCTAACATTTTTAATAAATTTTGGTGTTAGCAAGTTAGCAATTAACTTGATTTTAGATTTTTCAACCTCAATTCTTTTAGATGAAATAATATGACCAAGTACAATGTCGTTTGTTACCATAAAGTGACCTTTTTTCCCAACTAAGTATAAGATTCTTCTCTTCACACCTGCTCAAATCCTTTTCTAAGTTAGTTAAACAATCATCAAATGAATCTCCAAATATAGAAAAATAATCCATAAAAATCTCAAGAAAATGTTCAACCATATCACTAAATATATTGAGCATGCATATTTGAAACGGAACTGGTGCATTACATAATCCAAAAGACATCCTTTGATATGCAAAAGTACCAAATAGACATGTGAAAGTAGTCTTCTCTTGATCTTCTAATGCAATTTCAATTTGGTTGTAACCTGAATAGTCATCTAAGAAACAATAAAATAAATGATTTGCAACTCTTTCTAGGATTTGATCCATAAAAGATAAAAAAAGGTGATAATTTCTAGTCATTAAATTAAGTTTTCTATAATCAATGCACATATGTCTATCAATAATCATCCTAGTGAGAATTAATTCATTGTTCTCATTTATTATCATAGTGAATCCAGACTTCTTAGGTAAGACTAATCCATTTGTTGTCAGAAATAGGATAAATGATTCAATTATCTAGAAGCTTAATGACGAGAAATAATTCTATTATCTAGAAGCTTAATGATGATGATTCTATTATCTAGAAGCTTAATGACATTATTTTTCACTACTTCCTTGATATTAGGATTGAGTCTTTATTGCATTTCCCTAGAGGGTTTAGCATTTTCCTCTAAATAAATTCTGTGTGTGCAAACCAAAGGACTAATTCCTTTTATATCAGCTATGGTCCATCCTAATGTATTTTTATGCAGTTTGTAATAACTTACCTTCTTGATCTGCATTAAGTTTGGAAGAGGTTAATACCAGAAAAATTTTATTTTCTTTCAAAAATGAGTATTTGAGATTGAATGGTAACAGGTTCAAATCAGGTTTGGGTGGTTGAACACTTGAAGGTATGAACTTAATTGATCGTGGTGGCTATTCCTTAATTTTTGGTCTCTAATTACTTGCCTTTGATTCTTCCTAAAAATAAACTATTTGCAAATCACCAGATTCATCAATTTCAATTCTACTAGAATTGGTTTGAAATTGATCATGAATTAATTTTTCAATAAAGTCCACTTCCTGTAAATTATTATCATCTCCAGGTCGCTTGTAAATGTTAAAAATATCCATCTCTAATGTCATGTTTTCAAATGATAGCTTCATCAATCAATTCCTATAATTAATCAACGCGTTAGAAGTTGTAAGAAACGAACGTCCTAAAATAACAGGAGATGAATTACATGCTTCAATAGGTTGCGTGTCCAAGACAATAAAATCCACAGGATAAATGAATTTATTGACTTGTACTAACACATCTTTAATTATTCTCATAGGCACTTTAACAGATCTATCAGCAAGTAAAAGAGACATAGAAGTTGGTTTTAACTCACCTAGATTGAGACTCTGAAAAACTGAATATGGAAGTAAATTCACACTAGCACCAAGATCAAGTAAAGCTCTTTCAATTTTATGCTCTCCACTTCAAGATCAAGTAAGGCTCTTTTAATTTTATGTTCTCTAATAAAGCAAAAAATTGTAGGACAATCAGGGTCTTTATATTTCAAAGCATTATTGTTCTAAAAAATGACACTTACTTGTTAGGCTAAAAAGATTTTTTTTTCACATTTAGTTTTCTCTTCACAGTGCACAAATCTTTCAAAAATTTAGCATAAGAAGGAAACTATTTAATAACATTTAATAAAGGTATATTGATCCTTACCTGTTTGAAAGTTTCAAGGATTTTAGAGTTGTGATTGACTTTTTCTTTATTTGGTCATGGCATGAGGAAATGAAAATGTTGACAAGGAATCAATATTTTCTTTGTAATTTTCAAATTCAACTCCTTCCTTACCTTCAGTGATTGACTCATTATCTTTCTCACAAGGTTCAAGAGTGGGTTTTTCAATAACTTTACCACTGTAAAGAATAGTGATTAATTTGACTTGATTTATGTGTTGGCTTTCCGGAACTACTTGCATTTGCATTGTATTGACCCTTGGGATTTTATTGTGGTTGAGATGGAAACTTACCTTTTTCTTAGAAACTGAGAGCAGATGTCAATTTTGCAAAAGTTTCTTTAAAATCTATCATTCTTTGAGCAAGTTGAGTATTGATTGTCTCTTGCTTTTCAATGAATGTATACAAAGTTTCCTCAAAATTTCTTCTAGGAGATGGAGCATAAAAAGATGCATATCCGTGAGAATTTTGAAAATTATGATATGCTTAAAATGGTGGTTGTGAAGTTTGTGCATTGTTGTTATCACTCTTCCAACTGAAATTTAGGTGATTTCTCTAACCAAGGTTATATGTTTATGTGTATAGGTTATGATTGGGCCTTTGAAAACTGTTTAAAGCATGAGTTTGTTCATAGAGACATTTCTTAAAAAAAGGCAAAGTTGGACAGTCATTGGTTGAATATTCATTGGTTTCACAGATTTGACACATAATATTTTGAATATATTTTAATTAACCATGTTTTTTCAATTCTAGTGCCTCGACTTTTCTAGCTAAAGATGCAAACTTAGCTTGAAAGTCATGATCTTCCTTAAAGTTATACATACCTCTACTAGATGTATGAGGTTGATGACATGACCAAAAGATTGATATCCTCTTCTAAGTGCAGGAGTGTCGAAGTAATTAATAACCTGGCAAGATCAGGGTCAAACCACAAGAAGGTTAATTGTACAAATTACAAATAACAACAACAACAATAATAATAACAATAATAATAGTAGTAATACTAATATTAATAGTAATAAGAATACTAATAACAATAATATTAATATTAATAGTAATAGTAGTAGTAGTAGTAATAATAATAGAAAAAGAAGAAGAAGAAGAAAAGAAAAAGAAGTTGATGATAACTTTGAGATGAAAGATCAATGTAATAATTAAATAATAATAACAACAAATGTCAAGGTTAGAGGATCTACTAATAATATGTCAAATAAGTATAGTATAAACTCTTATTATTTAATTGAAAACCACACACAAAGGAGGTTCCAATCAGATTATAAATTGTTAACATGATTACATTAGTTATCTTATTTGATTAATGCTAATACTTGTAAATCTCGTCAGACATTTATGATTATAATTTATATTAACAACAAATCAAGTTCTTTTCATAGCTCAGGTGTCGGTTATACCATACAGTATGAGCTATGAAAGTGCCAAGTATTTATTCTACCAAGTGTTATACAACATAAATCTAGATTAGTCATTTAACAAGCAAAGTATTAAAGAGTGAACAAGATAACAAATATATAACATGTTACTATTAAACATTAAAGTTCATGTTAAGTTTACATTATACTTATTTTTACACCATTAGTATAACCTTTGCACATTGACATAATAAACTTAACTAAACATAATGAATGAAAGAAAAATAAATAAACAAAATAAAAACATAAATAAGATAAAAATTAACTTAGTAAATGAAAGAAAATGAGAGGAATAAACAAGATGTTAATGAAAATAAAACTTAAGCATTACAAAAATACAAAAAAAGACTAAAAGCATGATCTTGATCTGGAAACCACGATGCCTAAATACATGGAAAATGCCTCCTTTTATAGGCTAAAATTAGAAACTATTGATTTGATGACTAATTGATGAGTGGGTGGCTAACTCTTAACTTGGTGACAATTCTTATCTTTTCTTGTCTGCCCAAAACGTCATTGATAACGTTAGAATTGGAACCACTTGAAAACATGAAAGTTGTAGCAAATTATCTTAGCTTTTGAGGAAAAATAATAGAGGTAATTTGGACTTCTAAAACTCTAGATATGGGTCAAACACTGCATAGTTTTCAAGCTGCAAGATAGATTCAGACTTCTTCATTGTTTCTATAATTTGGACTTGAAAATGGCCTTATTAAATCTTGGGCTCCATATGAAAGTTGTAGGCCTATGTCTTACCTTTCCATCCGTATAAAGTAGACCTAAATTCAAGATCTATTGCTCCAGATATGACCCAATTACCAAACAGTGTTCGTTCTAGTTTGGACTGCACCGACATCTCTTTTGTAAGTTTGGCCATCTCTTTGTCCTTTCAATTTCAGTTCTTAAACTGATCAATCAATCCTTTCATTTATGTGATAGGCCTGTATTTAAAATAAATATTTACCATAAATTAAAGGTATCTTATATTATTAGATATGTTATTACAAAACATGTTTTAGTTAAGGAGTTATTGATACTTTAAGTGCAAAATGATGATATAAAACCTTGATAAAAATGCATTTTTAAGTACTAATCACACCCTCAATCAGCTTATTACTAGTTCCTAGTAATCAAAGCGTTAAAATAAAAAAAATAATTTGTTAATTCCACAAACCAAAGTATTCATCATTCAACTTCCATTAATCTATCCAGTTAAATAAACTCTCATTAAATTTATATATCTGTTTAATATCTCTTAAACAAGATATTAATAAACCTTACTTTTGTGCTCAATATATCATCATATAGTTATAGGGCTTTTCTTGGAAGAAAATAAAATTTTTGTTCTAATGTTTAAGGTTAACTTCTTTAGGTTGAGATTATTATTTTTTTTCTTTTTTTCTCTGTTTTTTTCTTATTTTTTTAATATATATACATATAACTTAAAACACCATGCATCTTTAACCCATGTAACGAGCTTTCGGCTAATACTCCCAGACCAGTTGGTCTTAGGGCGTTAGGTGTTGAGACACCCTTACGAGCTTAGTAACTCGGGTTACCGATAGTGATACGTAGATAGTGCAATGTTTGATTTTTTTAAGCTTTTCTTCTGAACTCATGTAACAAGCATTAGGCCAATAGCTTCTAAGTTAGTTCTTTAGGGTATTAGGTGTTAAAACACTCCTTCGGGCTTAATTGCCTTTTTAATTAAGAGAAAGAGAGTATGTGGGACTCCAATTGGCCTACATATAGGTGGTATGATTGCCTTTTTAATTTCTCATATATAAAATCCTCTCCTCCTTCCTTTCATTTCTACTCAACCCATACATTCAACAAATATAGAAGTGTGTAGAAATGGCAAGTTCTTTAGGTCATCACATCAGAAATATTTTTGTTTTCGGTGGATCTAGTCCAGGAAAAGAAAAGGAGTTTTTAGAATCAGCAAATCATCTTGGTTAGGTGATAGCTGAGAGAAAGATTCATTTAGTATATGGTGGAGGCAGTCTTGGGTTAATGGGAGGTGTGTTAATAGCTACATTTTTAGGAGGTAGTCAAGTTTTGGGAGTCATCCCCAAAGCTTTAGCACAAGGGGACATAATTGGAAAAACAATTGGAGAGGAAGTACAGGTCTCTACAATGTCTACTCGAATGAATGAATGTTTAACCATGCTGATGCCTTCATTGCCTTACTAGGTGGTCTAAACACATTAGAAAAGATCTTTTATATTTCCTCTTAGGCACAACTACCCATTTACCATAAACTCATAGGTCTGTTAAATGTTAATCGTTATTATGATAAGTTGTTGTATTTTCTTGATCATGCTGAGGAACAAGAATTTCTAACATCTTCTGCACTACAAATCATAATCTTTGCTGCTACTGCTGAATAATTGATTAACCAACAACAATCTTTCATTCCTATAATTGATCCCTCCATGAGTCGCATAAATTGTTCATCTAAGGAAAGCCATAAAAATCTTAGATTAGAGTTGAGTCTTTATTTATGAATCTTTGTGTCTTTTGCTTTTATTATTGTATTTTGTTGTTTCTTATATTTGTTTAAGTGTGTTTCAGGTTTATCAGTGTTTGTTATTTTAGGTAATGTCTTCTACACTCTATCTTTCTACTTTAGAACATTGAGGACAATATCTCGTTTTGATTGGGGGGAGAGGGTAGCAGTTGACAAAAAAAAATTATGTTTCATAAAGTATGCAAAATTGTTGTTACTAGGATGACAGAGCAAATGAGCTCTCTTGTTAAAGTGACTCTTGAGATGCATCTTAGTAACCATCTTAACAAGGTATATTATAATACTTCTTGAAATATTCAAGTTTACAAACTCTCGCATTGTTATCACTTAATTCTGCTTATATACTCATTTAACATGTATTCTTAAACCTTAATTTTCACACACACACTTTAACATATGATTGTGGGTTGCACATTGGATTATTATATTATTTATGTTCTTTTGTTAAAGGTAGCAACTAAAGGAAAGCGATAGTATATAATTTGAAAAAAAAAACCAAAAAAAGAGTAAAAAAATGATGATAATAAAAATATAGATAAGTTTGGTTTTGTAACCTTACTAACCTAAGCAATTAAGCCCGAAGGGGTGTTTTAACACCTAATACGTTAAAGCCAACTGACTTGGGAGCTATTGGCCTAACACTTGTTATATGGGTTGAGGAGAAAAACTTAAAGAAATCAAACATTATACTACCTATGTATCACTATCGGTAACTCGAGTTACTAAGCTCATAGGGGTGTCTCAACACCTAATGCCCTAAGACCAACTAGTTTGGGAGTCATTAGCTAAAAGCTCATTACATGGGTTAAAGATGCATTATGTTTTAAGTTACACGTATATATATTTTAAAAGAACAAACAAAAGAATAAAAAAATATCAACCCAAAGAAGTTAACCTTAAACATTAGAATAAGAATTTTGTTTTCTTCCAAATAAAGACCCATAACTATGTGTTGATATATTGAGTACAAAAGAAAGGCTTATTAATATCTTGTTTAAGAGGTATTGAGTAGATATATAAATTTAATGAGATTTTCTTTATCTAGATAGATTAATGGAAGTTGAATGATGAATACCTTGCTTTGTGGAATTTACAAATTGTTTTTTTTATTTTAACGCTTTGATTACTAAGAACTAGTAATAAACTGATTGGGGGGTGTGATTAGTGCTTAAAAGTGCATTTTTATCAAGGTTTTATATCATCATTTTGCACTTGAAGTATCAATAACTCCTTAACTAAAACATGTTTTATAATAACATATCAATAACTCCTTAACTAAATCATGTTTTATAATACAATATCTAATAATAGATACTTTTAATTTATGATAAAAATTCATTTTAAATGCAGGCCTATCATATAAATGAAAGGATTGATTGATAAATTTAAGAACTGAAATTGAAAGTACAAAGAGATGGCCAAACTTAGAAAAGAGATGATGGTATAGTCCAAACATAACACTGTTTGGTAATTGAGTTATATCTGAAGCTGTAGATCTCGGATTTAGATCTATTTTATATGGATGGAAATGTAAGACATAGACCTACAACTTTCATATAGAGCCCAAGATCTAAAAAGGCCATTTTCAAGTCCAAATTGTAGCAATAACAAAGAAGCCCGAATCTATCTTCCAGCCCGAGCACTGTTCAGTATTTGGCCCATAACTGGAGTTTTAAAAGTCCAAATGAGCTGAATATTTTACGCAAGAAAGCTGAGACAATTTCCTACAACTTTCATGTTTCAAGTGGCTCCAATTTTGACGTTATCAATGATGTTTTGGTTAGGCAAGAGGAGATAAGGATTGTCACCAAGTCAAGAGTTGGTCACTCACTCATCAATTAGTCATCAAATTAATAGTTTCTAATTTTGTCCTATAAAAGGAGGCATTTTCCATGCATTTAGGTATCATGGTTTCCAGATCAAGATCATGCTCTTGCTTTCTCTTTTTGTATTTTTGCAATGCTTAAGTTTTGCTTTCATTAATATCAAGTTTATGCCTTTCAATCCCTTTCTTTTACTTAGTTAACTTTTATCTTATTTATGTTCTTATCTTATTTATTTATTTTTCTTTCTTTCATTATGTTTACTTAAGTTTATTATGTCAAGATGAAAAGGTTACACTAATGGTGTAAGAATAAGTATAGTGTAAACTTCATATAGACTTTAATGCTTGATACTAACATGTTTATATTTGTTTGTTTGATACTAACATGTTTTGTATTTGTTATCTTGTTCACTCTTTAATACTTTGCTTGTTAATTGACTAATCTAGATTTATGTTGTATAACACTTGGTACAACAAATGCTTGGTACTTTCATAGCCCATACTATATGGTATAACCGACACCTATGCTATGAAAGGAACATGATTTGTTGTTAACATAAATTATAATCATAAATGTCTAACAACATTTATAATTATTAGCATTAATCGAATAAGATAAGTAATGTAATCATGTTAACAATTTATAATCTAATTGGAACCTCCTTTGTAAGTGGTTTTCAATTGAATAATAAGATTTTATACTATACTTGTTTGACATACCATTAGTGGATCCTTTAGTATTGACATTGTTATTATCATTATTTAATTCTTGAGTTAATCTTTCATCTCAAAGTTCTTATCAACTTCTTTATTATTATTATTATTATTACTATCACTTATATTATTATTATTATTGTTACTATTGTTGTTGTTATTGTTGTAGTTGTATTATTGTTATCTATAATTTATATAATTAACCTCCTTTTAGTTTGACCCCGGTCTTACCGAGTTATTTATTACTTCGACACTTCTACACTTGGAAGAAGACATCAATCTTTTGGTCGTGTTAGTGGGCCAGTAAAATCCACTTTGTAAGATTTTTGTAGTCTTTTTTTTATAAAAAATTATCTCCACATGCTTTGGAGTGATAAAATTTAATGACATTACTTATCTTATTGTCGGGAATACATATTTGAAATATTTGGTTTGGATAATATTTGAAAAAGGGTCATCCCAATAAATGTTTTGCACGTTGCTCAAAAATTTTCTTTTGTCTTGGTTAACCAAATGAGCTGGCAAAAATCCTGAAGCAAGAAAATTGATATTTTTAGCAAACCAAGGCATTGAACTAAGAAAAAGTAAAGTTGATATTTTTAGCAAACCAAGACATTGAATTAAAAGAAAGTAAAGATTCATCAAGAAAGTAATCATTGATTAGTGTGATGTCGAATGTCGAATATATTATCACTCTTAACAAAAGATCCGCATCAATATTTTTTGTGCCTTTTTCATCCTCGATTTCTTCCTGTTTGAAAGTTTTAAAGATTTTATAATCATGATTGACTTCTCTTTGTTTGGTTATGACATTAGGAAATGGAAGTACTGTTGGAAAATCAATTTTTTCTTTGCGATGTTCAAGTTTAATCCCTTCCTTACCCTTAGAAATTGACTCATCCTTTTTCTTACAAGGTTTAAAAATTGTTTTTTCAATAACCTTACCATTGTGGAGAGTAATGACTAATTGGACTTCATCTATGTGTTGGCTTCCAGAGTTGCTTGCACTTTCATTACAATGCCCCTTGGTATTTTATTGTGATTAAGATGAAAACTTATCGTTCTCTTGAAAATTAAGAGTAGATGTGAACTTTACAAGAGTATCTTTAAAATCTGTCATGCTTCGAAAAAGTTGAGTATTGATTGTCTCTTGCTTTTCAATGAATGCATGCAATGTTTCCTCAAGATTTCTTTTAGGAGTTGGAGCATAAGGAGGTGTATATCCATGAGAATTTTAGAAATTATGGTCTACTTGAAACAGTGGTTGTGAAGTTTATGCATTATTATTATCACTATTCCAACTGAAATTTGGGTGATTTCTCCAACCAGGGTTGTATGTTTGCGAGTATGGGTTATGATTGGATTTTTAAAAACTATTTAAAGCATGTACTTGTTTATAAAGTCATTCCTTAAAAGAAGACAAAGTTGGACGGTCATTGATTGAATGTTTATTGGTTTCACATATTCGACATACAATGTCTTGAACATATTTTTCAATTCTAGTGCCTCAACTTTTCTAGCTAAAGATGCAAACTTGGCTTGAAGGTGATGATCTTTCCTAAAGTTATACATACCTCTACTAGATGTATGAGACTGACTTTTACTCGGTGCCTCATAAGTGCCTGTAGTGTTCCAATTTTAAGCATTTTCAGCTAGCAAGTCTAGGCACTTCATTACCTCGTTAGGATCTTTATATTTAAAAGTTCCATTGCACATCAATTCAACCATTTTCAAATCTCTAGTATTAAACAAGTCTCGATACCTATCCTAACATTAGTAAAATATTTCTCATGGCTTTTGAGTGAAATTGAAGATTTTTTTTTGAAAGAGTTTGTTCTATAAGATGACAAAAACTTTTTTAAAATTTATTGTTGCATTTCATCCCAAGCATGAATAGATCCTGGTTTCAAATTTTATAGCCATGTTTTAGCTTTATCTTTTAATGAAAAAGAAAAAAACTTTAACCTGACGGTGCTCATGCTACAATTTGAGTTATTATAAGTGTTACAGACCCCCTCAAATTCCCTTAAATAAAAATATGGATTTTTTAAATTTAAGCCAGGAAAAGAAGCTAAAAGTTGAATAATATCTGGCTTAAAATTAAAATGAGATGCATCAAGAGGGAAAATTATGCATGATGGTGCACTTGTTCTTGTGGGATTCATTTGATCTCTAAATGTTCTAACACGATTATTCTCATTATTCTCATTATGAAGCTATTGGTTATCTTCTTTGGCTATATTTTCTGAAAATGATGAGGATACCCTATAAAGTCTACCATTTAATGTACGTGACCGAACTCTCATGCACGTATAGGAATAGAATAAAAGGAAGAAGAAAACAAAAGAAACAAATTTAGATACAAGAAAAAAATAAAATAAATACTGATTAGTAATTAAAAGTGCATTTTTATCAAGGTTTTATATCATCATTTTGCACTTGAAGTATCAATAACTCCTTAACTAAAGCATGCTTTATAATAATATATCTAATAATATAAGATACCTTTAATTTGTGGTAAATGTTCATTTTAAATGCAGGCCTATCACATAAATGAAAGGATTGATTGATGAATTTAAGAACTGAAATTGAAAGGATAAAAAGATGGCCAAACTTAGAAAAGAGATGTCGGTGTAATCCAAACTGAAATACTGTTCGGTAATTGGGTCATATATGGAGCTATAGATCTCAGATTTAGGTATACTTTATATGGATGGAAAGGTGAGACATAGGCCTACAACTTTCATATGGAGCCTAAGATCTAAAAAGGCCATTTTCAAGTCCAAATTGTAGCAACAACAAAGAAGCCCGAATCTGTCCTCCAACCCAAGCACTGTTCAGTATTTTGGCCATATCTGGAGTTTTGGAAGTCAAAATAAGCTGCATTTTTTACACAAGAAAGCTGAGACAATTTCATACAACTTTCATGTTTTCAAGTGGCTCCAATTTTGATGTTATCAATGACGTTTTGGGCAGACAAGAGAAGATAATGATTGTCACCAAGTCAATAGTTGGTCACCCACTCATCAATTAGTCATCAAATCAATAGTTCCCAATTTTAGTCTATAAAAAGAGGCATTTGCCATGTATTTAGGCATCTTTGTTGCCAGATCAAGATCATGCTCTTCCTTTCTCTCTTTGTATTTTTTGTAATGTTTATACTTTGCTTTCATTAATATCAAGTTTATGCCTTTCATTTCCTTTACTTTACTTAGTTAACTTTTATCTTATTTATGTTCTTATTTTGTTTATTTATTTTTCTTTCTTTCATTATGTTTAGCAAAGTTTATTATGTCAAGGTGAAAAGGTTACACTAATGGTGTAAGAATAAGTATAATGTAAACTTAATATGGACTTACATGTTTGATACTAACATGTTTTGTATTTGTTATCTTGTTCACTCTTTAATACTTTGCTTGTTAAATGACTAATCTTGATTTATATTGTATAACACTTGGTACAACAAATGCTTGACACTTTGATAGCCCATACTGTATGGTATAACCGACACTTGAGCTATGAAAGGAACTTGATTTGTTGTTAATGAAACGATGAAAAGATTGATGTCTTCTCCCAAGTGTAGGAGTGTCAAAGTAATAAATAACCCGGCAAGACCGAGGTCGACCACAAGGAGGTTAATTGTACAAATTATAAATAACAATAACAACAACAATAATAACAATAGTAGTAGTAGTAGTAGTAGTAGTAGTAATAATAATAATAATAATAAATAAAAAGAAGGAGAAGAGGAAGAAGAAGATAAGAACTTTGAGATGGAATATGAATGTAACGATTAAATAATGATAATAATAAATGTCAAGGTTAGAGATTCCACTAATGGTATGTCGAACAAGTATAATATAAACTTTTATTATTCAATTGGAAACCACACATAAAGGAGATTCCAATCAGATTATAAATTTTTAACATGATTACATTAGTCATCTTATTCGATTAATGCTAATACTTGTAAATCTCATCACGCATTCATGATTATAACTTATGTTCACAACAAATCAAGTTCCTTTCATAGCTCAGGTGTCGGTCATACCATACAGTATAAGCTATGAAAGTGCCAAGCATTTATAGTAACAACTGTTATACAATATAAATCAAGATTAGTTATTTAACAAGCAAAGTATTAAAGAGTGAACAAGATAACAAATAGAAAACATGTTAGTATCAAACATTAAAGTCCATATTAAGTTTACATTATCCTTATTCTTACACCATTAGTGTAACCTTTTCACCTTGACATAACTAACTTAGCTAGACATAATGAAAGAAAGCAAAATAGATAAACAAAATAAGAACATAAAAGTTAACTAAGTAAAGGAAAGGAAATGAAAGGCATAAACTTAATATTAATGAAAGTAAAGCATAAACATTACAAAAAATACAAAGAGAGAAAGGATGAGCATGATCTTGATCTGGACACCAAGATGCCTAAATACATGGCAAATGCCTCCTTTTATAGGCCAAAATTGGGAACTATTGATTTGATGACTAATTGATGAGTGGGTGGTCAACTCTTGACTTAGTGACAATCTTTATCTTCTCTTGTCTGCCTAAAAAATCATTGATAACATCAAAATTGGAGCCACTTAAAAACATGAAAGTTGTAGGAAATTGTCTCAGCTTTCTTGTGTAAAAACTTCAGCTTATTTCGACTTATAGAACTCCAAATATGGCCAAACTACTAAACAGTGCGCGGGCTGGTGGACAGATTCGGGCTTCTTTGTTGTTGCAACAATTTGGACTTGAAAATGGCCTCTTTAGATCTTGGGCTCCATATGAAAGTTGTAGGCCTATGTCTTACCTTTTCATCCATATAAATTGGACCTAAATCTGAGATCTAAATCTCTAGATATGACCCAATTACCGAACAGTGTTCCGGTATGGACTGCACCGGCATCTCTTTTCTAAGTTTGGTCATCTCTTTGCCCTTGCAATTTATGTTCTTAAAGTCATCAATCAATCCTTTCATTTATGTGATAGGCCTACATTTAAAATGAACATTTTCCACAAATTAAAGGTTTCTTATATTATTAGATATATTATTATAAAACATGTTTTAGTTAAGGAGTTATTGATACTTCAAGTGCAAAATGATAATATAAAACTTTCATAAAAATACACTTTTAAGTATCAATCACACCCCCCAACTAGCTTATTACTAGTCCCTAGTAATCAAAGCGCTAAATAGAAAAATACTTTGCAAATTCCACAAAGCAAGGTAGTCATCATTTAACTTCCATTAATCTATCCAGATAAACAAACTCTCGTTAAATTTATATACCTGCTCAATACCTCTTAACAAGATATTCATAAACCTTTCTTTTGTGCTCAATATATCAACACATAATTATGGGGCTTTTCTTGAAAGAAAACAAAATTTTTGTTATAATGTTTAAGGTTAACTTCCTTGGGTTAGGATTATTATTTTTGTCTTCTTTTTTTTTCTTTTTTTCTTTTTTTTAATATATATACATATAATTTAAAACACCATGCATCTTTAACCCATGTAACGAGCTTTCAGCTAATGACTCCTAGACTAGTTAGTCTTAGGGCATTAGGTGTTAAGACACCTCTATGAGCTTAGTAACTCGGGTCGCAGATACTGGTATGTAGATAATGCAATGTTTGATTCCCTTAAGCTTTTCTCCTCAACCCATGTAACAAGCGTTGGGCCAATAGCTCCCAAGTCAGTTGACTTTAGGGTATTATGTGTTAAAACACTCCTTCGGGCTTAATTGCTTAAGTTAGGGAGGCTATGAAACCAAACTTATCTATATTTTTATTATTATCATTTTTTTTCTTTTTTTTTCTTTTTTTAATTATATACAATCCTTTTCCCTTAGTTGTTACCTTGAACAAAAAAACACAAATAATGTAATAATCCAATATGCAACCCACAATCATATGTTAAAGTGTGTGTGTGTAAATTAAGGTTTAAGAATACATGTTAAATCAGTATTAAGTGATAACAATGCGAGAGTTTGTAAATCTGAATATTTCAAGAAGTATTATGATAGACCTTGTTACGAATGATTACTAAGATGCATCTCAAGAGTCATAAAAGTTCTTCTTACTCTGCCATCATAGTAACAACAATTTTGCACATGCTTTATGAAATAGAAAACACAATTTTTTTTTTAGCTACTACCCTCTCTCCCTAACTAAAACAAGACATTGTCCTCAATGTTTAAAGGTAGAAAGATAGAGTATAGAAGATATCACCTGAAATAACAAATACTGACAAACCTGAAACACACTGAAACAAATATAAGCAACAACAAAACACAATAATAAAACCAAAAGACACAAAGATTCACAAATGAAGGCTCAAATCCAATCTAAGCTTTTTACGGCTTTTCTTTGTTGACCAATTTATGCGACTCATGGAAGGATCAATTACAGGAATGAAAGATTGTGGTTGGTCAATCAATTGTTCAGCAGTAGCGGCAGAGATTATGATTTGTCGTGCAGAAGATGTTAGGAATTCTTGTTCCACAGCATGCTCAAGAAAAGACAACAACTTATCATAATAACCATTAACATTTAACAAACCTATGGGTTTATGGTGAATGTGCAGTTGGGCCCAAGAGGAAATATGAAAGATCTCTTCCAATATGCCTAGACCACCTAGTAAAGCAATGAAGGCATCATCATGGTTAAACATTGCATTCATTCAAGCTTAAACGCCCTCTATGGGTCGGGGATAGGCTTCCCATCTAGTTTTCTTAAAAACTGGCAAATAGGGTTTTTTTTTAGTCAGATTTCCAAGACTATGTCAAACATGTTCTTTATGAAAATGGATTCATAAGTCATGAATTACACGATGCTTATCTCGACTATAATGAGACTTAAGAGTCAATAGAAGATTATCTAAAGACTCTCTATGTTTTGAAATAAATCCCACCTTTTGACAATTTTCATAGATGTTGTGGGATGCAAGTGTGTTGATTAGTACTTAAAAGTGCATTTTTATCATGGTTTTATATCATCATTTTGCACTTGAAGTATCAATAACTCCTTAACTAAAGCATGTTTTATAATAATATATCTAATAATATAAGATACCTTTAATTTATGGTAAATGTTCATTTTAAATGCAGGCCTATCACATAAATGAAAATATTGATTGATGACTTTAAGAACTTAAATTGCAAAGGCAAAGAGATGGTCAAACTTAGAAAAGAGATGTCGGTGCAATCCAAACCGGAACACTGTTCGGTAATTGGGTCATATCTAGAGCTATATATCTCAGAAAATTGGGTCATATCTGAAGCTATAGATCTCAGATTTAGGTCCAATTTATATGGATGGAAAGGTAAGACATAGGCCTACAACTTTCATATGGAGCCGAAGATCTAAAAAGGCCATTTTCAAGTCCAAATTGTAGCAACAACAAAGTAGCCTGAATCTGTCTTTCACTATTCTTTATTATTATTATTATTATTATTACTACTACTACTACTACTACTATTATCATTATTATTATTATTATTATTATTATTATAGTTGTTGTTGTTATTGTTATTGTTGTTGTTATTATTGCTATTATTGTTGTTTATAATTGTTGTTTATAATTTGTACAATTAACCTCCCTATGGTTCGACCCCAGTCTTGCCGGGTTATTTATTACTTCGACACTCCTGCACTTGGGAGAAGACATCAACCTTTTCGTCGTGTCAAGTTTTTGGCGCCGTTGCAGGGGAGGTAAGTTCTTGTATAAATTATAGTATTTATTTTATTTTCTCTTTTCACTTTTCTTGTATATAACTTTGTTTCTTTTCTTTTGTTTCTTTTTATTTTGTTTTCTTCCTCCTTCTTTTGCTTTCTTCTTCTTTTTTATTTTATTCCTACACGTGCATGAGAGTGTGGTCACGTATATGAAGTGGTAGACTTTGTAGGGTATCATCATCATTTTCAGAAAATATGGCTCTTCTTTTTTTATTTTATTCCTACACGTGCATGAGAGTGTGGTCACGTACATCAAGTGGTAGACTTTGTAGGGTATCCTCATCATTTTCAGAAAATATGGCCGAAGAAGATAATCAATCACTTCATAATGAAAATAATGAGAATAACCGTGCTAGAACACTTAGAGACCACATGAATCCCACAAGAACAAGTGCACCATCATGCATAGTTTTTCCTCCTGATGCATCTCATTTTAATTTTAAACCAGGTATTATTCAACTTTTACCTTCCTTTCATGGTTTAGAATTGGAAAATTCATACTTGCATTTAAGGGAATTTGAAGAAGTCTGCAACACATATAATAATTTAAATTATAGCATGAACACCATCAGATTAAAGCTTTTTCCTTTTTCATTAAAAGATAAAGCTAAAACATGGCTACAAAATTTAAGACCCGGATCCATTCGTGCTTGGGATGAAATGCAACAACAATTTTTAAAGAAGTTTTTCCCATCTCATAGAACAAACTCTTTCAAAAGACAAATCACCACTTTCACTCAAAAACTAGGAGAAACATTTTACCAATGTTGGGATAGGTATCGAGACTTGCTTAATACTTGCCCTCATCATGGTTTTGAAACATGGAGATTGGTTTCACATTTCTATGAAGGGTTAACACCTAAAGATAGGCAAATGGTTGAATTGATGTGCAATGGAACTTTTGAAGATAAAGACCCTGATGAAGCAATGGAGTACTTAGACTTGTTAGCTGAAAATGCTCAAAATTGAAACACCGCGGGTACTTGTGAGGCACCAAGTAAAACTCAACCTCATACATCTAGTGGAGGTATGTACAACCTTAGGGAAGATCATGACTTTCAAGCCAAGTTTGCATCTTTAGCTAGAAAAGTCGAGGCACTAGAATTGAAAAAGAGTGGTCAATTAAAATTTGTTGAAAACATTGCATGTCAAATATGTGAAACAAATGAACACTCAACCAACGATTGTCCAACCTTGCCTTCTTTTAAGGAATGTCTCCATGAACAAGCTCATGCTTTAAACAGTTTCCAAAGGGCCAACCATAACCCATACTCCCAAACATATAACCCTGGTTGGAGAAATCACCCAAATCTCAATTGGAAGAGTGAGAACAACAATGCACAAACTTCACAACCACCGTTTCAAGCACACCACAATTTCCAAAATTCTCATGGATATGCACCTTCTTATGCTCCACCTCCTAGAAGAAATCTTGAGGAAACATTGCATGCATTCATTGAAAAACAAGAGACAATCAATACTCAACTTGCTCAAAACATGACAGATTTTAAAGATACTCTTGCAAAATTAACATCTGCTCTCAGTTTCCAAGAGAAAGGTAAGTTTCCATCTCAACCACAACAAAATCCAAAGGGGCAATACAATGCAAATGCAAGTAGTTCTGGAAGCCAACACATGGATCAAGTCAAATCAGTCACTACTCTGCGCAGTGGTAAGGTTATTGAAAAACCCTCTCTTGAACCTTATAAGAAAGATGATGAGTCAATCTCTGAGGGTAAGGAAGGGGTTGAATTTGAAAATTGTAAAGAAAAGACTGATTCTTTGCCAGCACTTTCATTTCCTCAAGCCATGACTGATTGTGCATCAAAAGTGTCATTAAGTCTCTTATTTTACATATGTATTTATTATTTTTATTTGGTTGTTTTTATAATAATTGATGTGTTTTTTAGTAATGAAGTTTGTTTTAATGTTTCGATAGGTTTTTGGAGCTTAAATGAATTAATTCACAAAATTCAACATCGGAATTCAGAACAAAGAATTGAAGAGACATTTAGTTGAAGATTGAAGCAAATCTTGGTTTAAATAAGTGCTCCAAATTTGTCCCAAAAATCAATTCTATTCCAATTCTAGAAAAGAATATCATATGATTTATTTCAAGCCCAAACTTGCCTTATGTTGTGTGCAAACTTCAACCATTAAACACTCAAGGTTTCAATGTCAATCTTAGCCCAAATAATAAGTACATTTGTATACTTATTTGATGCTCAAATTCAGCCCAAAATCAGCCCCAAATCAGCCCTAAATCAACCCCAAATCAACCTTCAAATCAACCCAAACACAATCCATGATCTTACATGTCCACACAACAAATAACAATTGATTTATTTTGGGCAATCCATTGATCCAAGAAGGCAAGCACATGGATGGAAAGCTGGAGGGGATATTTTAACATTATTTTGGGTCAAAAACAAGAAGGAGACACCTCATAAATGAGGAAGAAAAACGTGCACCAAAGTAGTTGTAAAGCTGTCTTGATTTGATTTTTCAGAACACCTTTTGGTGTTTTGCCCATAACTTTTGACTCAGGTGTCCAAATGAGCTGTTCTTTAATGATCTGGAAAGGTGACAGAATTGTCTATAAATATGTCTCTATAGACGTCTCCAAACAAAGCATCTAAGAGGGTCGAATTGCTGTCCAAAGTTAGAGTCAGATTTGTGTCCGAATTTTTTCTAAAATTGTATTGTGTTCTTCTTTATAGATTTCGGTTCTTTAGTTTGTAAAACTTATTTTTTCAGTTGGATTCAAGTTCTTTCATGTTTATTGAAGTGTTCTTATATATAATCATGGTTGGCTAAACTCTTTCTTGGATCCAAATCAAGGATAATGGTGATTGAAGTGAGTTCTTTAGGATATGAATGAATCTTAATGTTTATCTTCTTATTTTCTTCATGAATGATTTATTATTGTAAAGAAATTTTAGAAATCATTTAGGTAATGTTATAATCTTGAATTTTTATGCACAAACTTTAGTTTTGGTATAGAGATTGCTTGATTCAATGTCTTACTTAATATGAAAGTACTTGTTCATTCTTAAGCAATAATCAATCTTCATCTTTCTAATCTTCATTGTAATATCTTCCGATCTAATATCACCATCGTTGAGATTAGGTTGAGGTATCTTATATATGTTGAAGAAATCACCAATACATCACCATTAAAATTGATTTGGACCAAGACTTACTTTTCTTGTCATTTAAAATCTATTTACATTTTTTTTTTATCTTTGAAAACAAATCCATCAATTATTTTCAACCAAGTTATTGTTAATTTAATTTCTCTTGAGTTTTTTTTTGTTACTTAGCTTAATTTCTAGATCTAGCTCTCTGTGGATATGACCTCGATCTTACCGAGTTAATTGCTACATCGCACACTCGTGCACTTGCGAGTTAAAACAAGCCGATCATAAAAAGCGGTCAAGCAATTTTGGCGCCGTTGCCATGACCAAACAAAGGAAAGTTAATCACAACTCTGAAATCTTTGAAACTTTAAACAGGTAAGGATCAATATACCTTTGCTGGATGCTATTAAACAGGTTCCTTCCTATGCTAATTTTTTGAAAGATCTCTACACTGTGAAGAGGAAACTGAATGTGAAAAAGAAAGCCTTTCTAGCCGAACAAGTAAGTGCTATTCTTCAGAACAATAATGCTTTGAAATATAAAGACCCTCGTTGTCCTACAATTTCCTGCTTTATTGGAGAGCATAAAATTGAAAGAGCCTTACTTGATCTTGGAGCTAGTGTGAATTTACTTCCATATTCAGTTTTTCAAAGTCTCAATCTAGGTGAGTTAAAACCAACTTCTATAACTCTTTTACTTACCGATAGATCTGTAAAAGTGCCTAGAGGAATAATTGAAGATGTGTTAGTACAAGTCGATAAATTCATTTATCCTATGGATTTTATTGTCTTGGACACACAACCTGTTGAAGTATGTAATTCATTTCCTGTTATTTTAGGACGTCCATTTCTTGCAACTTCTAATGCATTGATTAATTGTAGGAATGGACTGATGAAGCTATCATTTGGAAACATGACATTGGAGATGAATATTTTCAACATTTGCAAGTAACCTAGAGATGATAATGATTTACAAGAAGTAGATCATATTCACGAATTAGTTTATGATCAACTTAAATCTACTTTAAGTAAAAATGAATTGGATGAATCTGAAGATTTGCAAATGATTTATTCTGAGAAAGAAATCACAGATGAAAAACACACCAAAAATGTTGATGCAAATCTTTTGTCAATAGT
>NW_011501939.1:0-6639 GCF_000495115.2 Populus euphratica
ATTATTTTAATGTTATAATATTTATAGTTACTGTTGTATTCTATCATGTATATATAAATAGAAAGTTTGGTTAAGGCACAACCTAACATATTTTATTATTCTCAACTTCGTATCAGAGCTCTAAAATAATTAAAACACCTTCCTCGTAGCCTCTTCTACAATGAAATAGTCGTCGCTCAATACATCTTCCTCTTCTACAGTACCGGCAGTCCAATATTCTTTTGTGGCAGTGTAGACTTCTTCTCCTGTAGTGGCTTCTCTGCCCTCCTTTGTAGCATCACCACCTATTCTCTTATTTATCGTGATTGGTGAACAACCTCTCTTCTTGCAACCTGCGTCTGATGCAGCCTTTGTCTCTACTGCCACAAGCATCATCTCCCTATCTCACACTCATCAAGTCATCTCTCTCAAATTAATAATCACCAATTATCAATATTGGCATATGTAGATGCTACTATATCTTCTAGGTTAAGGAGTTTTTAGTTTTGTTGATGGCTCCAACATATGTCCATCTCCACATGTTCTTGCCTGAGATGGTACCTCTCTTCAGATAAATCTGTTCTCTCTTCACTGGACATAACAGGACCAACTAATTTTGAGTGCTCTTCTTTCTTCTCTATCCAAGAAAGTTCTGCATCTTGTTATTGGCTGCCAAAGTTTTTATTCTACCTAGTGCACTTTTAAGCGAGCTCTCACTTCCACCTCAAACTCTTGTATTATGTAACTTCATGGTTCTCTTTAAGATCTTTGACAAGGTGAGCAATCGGGTTCTTTTTAGGATCTTCCACCTCAAGCTCTTGTATTATGCAACTTCATGATTCTCTCATCATCCGGTTCTACTGATTGGTTTCTGGATACCAGTGTCAATCAACACGTAACACATGAACTTGCCTCTTTGATTGCTTCAAAACTGTATCTTGGTAATAATAATTTGCATATTGATGATGGTAACGACCTTTTTATATCTCATCTCGATCATACAAAAATATATACACCACATCGTACTTTCACCTTATCTAATGTTCTTCTTGTTCCTACAATCACGAAACCTCTACTCTCTGTTTAGAAATTTTATCTTGATAATAATATTTATTTTGAATTTAACCCTCGTTTGTTTTATATAAAGGATCTCAACACCAATGAAGTCATTCTCTCAATTCAGAGTAAAGATGGTCTCTATGCCTTAACAAAGTCTTCCGTCATGTCAATTCCTCAAGCCTATTGGTCTCCCTGCACTTCTGCTTCTGCCGATTTATAGCATCATCGACTAGGTCATCCTACTTTACATATTTTTCAATTGTTAGTCTCAAAAAATAAGATTATTTGTAATAACAAACGTCTTAATTTTCAATGTGAAAGTTGTCCTTTAGAAAAATCATCGTGTTTGTCATTAGGACTTACAGGCCTTGCTCCCCTCCTTTCTTCAGATGACTATTATTATTTTGTTATCTTTGTTGATGTTTATACTAAATATGTATGGTATTATCCTCTTGTTGCCAAATCTAATCTTTCAGATCGTTGGTATCCATCATCGTCTGATTTGTCCTCACACTCTTGAATAAAATGGCACAGTAGAGTGTTGTCATAAGCATATTGTGGAAGCAGGTCTTACTCTTCTAAGGCAATGTAAAGCATTTTTTTGGTTTTGGAATTATGCTTTTTAAACCTCTATTTATCTTATAAATCACATGCCTACTCATGTTCTTGCCCATCGATCTTTGTTTGATTATTTATTTAAATAGTCTTCTTATTATTATTTTTTGTGTACTTTTAGGTGTCTTTGTTTTCCCTTTCTGCGTCTATATAATAATCATAAATTGGATTTTCATTCCTCTCCATATGTGTTTTTTGGTTATAGTTCCTCCCACCTTGGTTATTGATGTTTTAACACTACATCTCACCGTATTTGTATTTTCTATCATGTCCGCTTCTATGAACATGTGTTTTCATTTGATAATTTTAAACAGATTGCAGAGGTCTCGAACACAACCCCCCCCCCCCAACCCACTACTGTCACCCTTTTAATTTTGCTCCACCACCCATCAATACCCACTTTAAAGAGCCACCCAAACAGCCATCAGCATTCAACTCTACCACTCAAAACAGTTACCCTACCATAGCCTCTGCCCCTCCTTGCCCATCATCCCATGCTTGTTTAACTAACCATTATGATACAGGTTTAGCTTGTCAATTGGTCTCATCTTCTCCTATTCTTGGGGTAATCCCTAGTCCCTCATCTACTTTGTCCTCCTTGGTCAGTGTTCTTACAGACTCGGTCTCTGCTTCCAGCCCCTCCTCTATTGACAGTCATATGCTTGCGATTACTTCTCCCTGCCACCATCTTCCCCTATATCTCCACTAGCAAGTAGCAGGCATCCTATGATTCTCAAAACGCAATAGCCGAAGATAGTAAATCTGGTTACTTCAGCTGCCGCCACCCTTACCTCCACACGAGTACTGCATTCTCCTTCTTCTGAGCCTTTTGAATTTTCTAATGTCAACCAGTATGTTGTTTGGCATATTGTTATATGTGATGATATTGTCGCTTTACTCTCTAATCATACTTGGTCTTTGGTTCCCTTTCATTCTTCGATGAACATTATTGGTGGTAGATGGGTATATCAAATCAAACATCATGTTAATAGTAGTATTGAGCACTATAAAGCACGCTTTATTGCTAGAGGTTTTGCCCAATTAAAAGATTTTAAGAAATTAAAAGATTCATCAGCTTGATATTAATAATGTCTTCCTCAATGGTGTTCTTACCAAAAAGGTCTACATGAAATAGCCTCCAGGTTTTGTTGACTCTTCTCTTCCATCTCATATGTGTATAGATTACGCGTATCATTGTATGGTTTAAAACAAACATCGAGAGAATGGTACACTTGTCTGAGTGATTTTTTGCTCTCTATTGGTTTCCAGGCTTCCAAGGTTGACATCTCTCTATTTATCTTATCTGATGATACTAATATCTTTTATTTTCTGGTATATGTTGATGATATTCTGCTTACGGGTAGTAACTCTTTCATGCTTCATCACCTAATACAGTTAATAAGCTCTAAGTTTAAGTTTCGTGACTTAGGTGTTGTTCACTACTTTCTGGGTATTGAAGTTCAGTTTACCGATATGGGTTTAATATTGCATCAACATAAATATATTCTTGGCATCCTCACTTGAGCTGGTATGACTTCCTGCAAACCCGTTGATACTCTAGTCTCTTCTTCAAAAGTTATTATATTGCTAGATCACTCATTCTCTGATACTACATGATTTCATCAAATCATGAGTGCTCTTCAATATCTTACCTTTGCCCGTCCAGATATGTGTTTTATCATTACCAGACTTTGTCAGTTCATGCATGCTCCTATAAATTTTCATTGGGCTGCCGTTAAGCATATTCTATGTTATCTTAAAGGTATGACATTTTATGAATTTCATATTACTTTAGGCTTTTCTTTTGCTCCACATGGATTTAAGCACATGTTAACTAGCTGCTAAATAGAAAGTAGCTGCTAAATAGAAAGTAAGCTTTTCAGGAAACTGTAACTACTAGCTTGATATGTTCATTGATGTTTTAGTTTCAGAGACTAATACAAATACAGATTTGGGTGGTTGCAATTTTCTTAGAAATATCTATCTTGGATTACAAAAAATTAAGACTTCAGTGGATTTTTGTGTTCAAATCTTTAAATGTTGTTTAATAAAATTTATTAATTTTTTATACTGGGATATGTTTTTCAAATTACTTTAAAAAATTATCATTGATTGAATAATATTTTTAATTGTTGAATAAAAAAATATTGCATACAAAGGATGTTTCTCCTCTATTAATATTATATCTCAAGTAATATAGTTTACAATGGATGATGAGAAATGATCTGTTCTGCAGTGTGTGTGTCTTTTATTTTATTTTATTTTATTTTTCTTAACAGTTCCTACTCTATATCTATGCTTATATCCATTTAGCCTCTGCAGTTATAGAAGAAAAATTGGAGGCCCAGAGCGGCGCGAGGACTTGCAGGGAGGTGCTCATGTATCCAGGCAGTGTAAACGAGGCTGTGAGACTTTGAATTCCATTGAAGATCTGAGCCAAATCGAGGCCGTGTAGGCTCAAATTTTATGAAGTCTCCCTCTGTTCGGCCTCCGAGAAAATTTAACACAAGTTGGGCTCGAGTCTGCGAGTCTGATCATCATCACCAATTCCTTTTTTTAGCTGGTTGCGGTTGCTGATAGTGAGGTTATTAAGTATTGTAGTAGTATTTAATTTTTAAAGTATTTTTTATTTAAAAATAAAAAATTATTATTATTATTATTTTAAAAAAATTATTTTTAATATTAGCATATCAAAACAATATGAAAAAACTAAAAAATATTATTTTAAAAATAATTAAAAAATAAAAAATATTTAATTTTTTTTAAATATTTTTGAAATACAAAAATAAACGTTTATATCACTTGAGAAAAATTAAGAAAATATAAAAAAAAAAAAAAAAAAACCGGGGAAAAAAAAAAACATGAGAGGAAGAGGGAGAGGGAGGACCAGCCTTATACACTGTAATAATTAGTAATTGTTTTTTTAAGTTATAAAAAAAAAATCAACCCGACTAGCAAGTACTATAAATAGTGAAAAAGGTTTTTTTTTAATTTCATCTATATATATGAAATTTTGTTTTAATTTTAAATCTTATCGCTAAAGACTAAATTATTTTTCCATCAATAAAATTTTATTTTATTTGTTTTATTTTGTTAGGCTCAATGTCACATCAACTTAAGATGGAAAAGATCAAATAAAAGAAAATCAAGTAATTGAAAACAAAACAAGTTGTTATTATAATTCATAGTGTTTTGAACATGATATGGTTATAAAAGCACCAATTCTTTTAAATTTTTTTAATGATTATAAACATGTTTTAATTATCAAAAATTTTAATTAGCATTGAAAAATCATTATAGACATAAACTCGTTTGCATCATTCACTATAATAATATAATGACACCTTTGCCCTGCATTAAAATCTTTTCACAAGATATATTAGTTATTATTAAATTTATCAAGGACAAATCATTCTTTTCCCATTTAAAAAGTACATTGAAACAACTAAAATATATTTAAAAGGGTAAAAAATTAAAACTAGCATTTAAGAGTTTTTTTGTATTTTCACAATGATTTTTTTGTTTTATCAGGTCAGTTGAAACACAATTTAGTATTTGAATAAATATAAAAAAATAGTTAGTGTGTAGTGCCTCTTAACAACCAAAAATTCTTTTTTATCATGTCATTGAAAACATCACAAGACCATCTTCCTTTTAGGGCACTTGCACGTGTGTTCGATGGTAACATGGTTTTTCACTAGCAACACTTTATTTCCCTCCCTTTTCTCTCTCTCTTCTCCCTTGAGTTTTATATTGGCCTTGGAAAATCTTAGTGTTGTCCTTTGATGTATTGATATTCTCACATCAATCTTTTTTTTTTAATTTTTTTTTAATTTTAATTTTTTTTAATTTCATCATTCAATTTTAATTTTTGATATTTTTTTTTATAATTTGGTACTTATTCTTTTGATTGTTATTTCTTTAGTCTTTTTATTAAATTGATTTTTCTTTTTAATTTTACCCTTCAAACAAAAATAAAACTTATCCTATGTTTCAATTTTGATTCTTATTTTTTCAATTTGAAGTTCTTTTGTATAATTGATTTTTTTCTCATTTCATCTTTAAATATTTGATTGATTGTGAATTGAATTTCATGAATTATATATATATATATATATAGAGAGAGAGAGGGTGCTTTGGGTCCAACGAAGTAGGTCATGAGTTTTAAAAGTTAACACAAATTGATATTTTTTATAAAAAATAAGCATTATGATTTTTTTTTATTTTTTTCTATTGGGTTATCCTGATTTTACAACCTGGGCCGTAGGTTTCACGAGATAATTCAGGTTGGCTTGGCTCTGATTAGCAGGATTACAAGTTTTTCATGCTAACTAGGATTAATTGTTTTAGGTTTTTTACTCATTTTCATATTTATTGGATTGGGAATTGAAGTATATTGTTTGTTCTATTTTAAAAAATTATTTTTCCCTTGCTTATTGTGATCTATTTTAAAACAAAATTTGATACATCCCCTTTCATTACTTATTTTTTTATTTAATTAAAATAAAATTAGCTTATTTAACTTGATTGAATCTATTAGTTGCATAGTAAATTATTTTTACAAATTGTTTGCGTGATAGCTTAATTTCACTTCATAACATGGGCCCACATCTATATTGATATGGAATAGATGGTAGGTGATAATACAATAAATAAATTATATCAATTACAAAATAAATAATTCAAATCTTCAATTCCTCTAGGTAAACTTAAGATTTATTTTCGTGCAAGATTTTTTTGATTGATTCTTGTAACAAGAAACTTAATAAATTTTCAGATATCATGATATCAAAATAATATAAAAATATTTTTAAAAATTAAATTTAAATAAAAAATAAATTTTTATAAAACATAATCTAGACATGTTACTATGTCTAAAATTAATAAAAATATCTCAAATCCAAAATAAAATCTTCATGTGGATAGGAAGATGCTACCTAATTAAAGATACACTGCCACAAGCGTTTTCTTTTCTTTTCTTTACGT
>NW_011501939.1:11679-22327 GCF_000495115.2 Populus euphratica
TAATATCTGCCTACGGATAAATGAATGTCTGAGAAGGCCAGGCCATGGGAAATCACTATTTTCATTTCTTTTTGCAGCTCTGGGATGTCTTCACTTGATAGAGGAAGTCAGGTGGACTATGAAGAACAGAGACAGAAGTCAACATTCGTACAACAGTTGATTGCATCAACGATCTTCTAGAGCTTTGCTACTGGTGATGCTGTATCAAGGGACACAAGTTCTTAGTGCTGGTGCATGATCTTTTGGGTGCCGCGTAGTTTCCACACGATAACTGCTAGAAAGTCTACGATCAAGTGCATAGGGCACATATTTTGAGTGTATATAGGCAGCCTCTTTAGAAGCTGCATGCATTCTGTCATGACCACTTACGGAGAACTCTTCTAGTCTTAATACTAAGCTAATTCTTCCCTTTATAGTACAAGAATACGAGTTTTAGTAGTTAATAATAGTGTTTTCTTCTGGGGCACAAAAAATTATCTAGTTGCCTTCTGACTTCCCTGAATTTTATTTCTCTAGCCGGAATCAGGGAAAACAAAACACCATTTATTGGACTAATTTAAACAGCATATTCATTTTTTGCCATAGTACATAGAGCTTAGCTCCAGGGGCGGAACCAGAAAATAGATTTAAAGGGGTTAAAATATTAGTTGTTTTATTATTTAGATTAAATATATTAATATTATTAAGGGAGGGGTTGGAAAAGAAAATTCCTTGCAGGGCCCTGCCCCGGCCCCTGCCAGCCTCCGCCCCTGCTTAGCTCCAACTCCTTTTTTATTATAGGAGCTACAAAGAGAGGATATTTTCTTCAATTTTTCTTTAATAAATTTTTAAAAAAAATATTAGCCTCTAAAACAAATTGGGATTTCTCAGACTCTAATACGAGTAGTATGGGTAAGTTAATTAAAAAAAACACGCATATAATGGATATTTCTCCAATCTTTCTTTGCATCCTAAGGTTGAATGTGGAATGGCATGGAGGACTTTGGTATGTGGTTTAAGTAAAAAAAAATAAAAAATTACAATTTCTTTTGAACATTTTTAAAGGGTAAAGGGTTATATTTCTTCCACAAGATGAGAAAAAGTTGTAATTTAAAATAAAATAAATACACATTAATCTTTGTGTTTTCATAGTATCTAAAATTTGAAAACCAAGAGATGCTAGGACGGCTTCTTTTTCTTTTTTTTTATCACTACATTATCTATATTTTATGTTTTTAATAACAATATTTTTCAATTGGAAAAATCATAATAATTTAAAGCGAAAAATGGCGTGTAACTTCTATATACATAAAAATAAATTAGTAGGGGATACAATTTATTGTATATTTTATTTTACAGTATGTATAAAATTAATAAATTTAGTGTGTGCGTGTAGAGAGAGAGAGAGAGAGAGAGAGAGGGAAGGCAATTTCCAAAGAAAAAAAAGAAAATCTTATGCAAAAACCATAAGAAAACAAACTTGGCATGGAGTTAAGACGAGGGGCTGCTGTGCCCACCCATCTGAGAAAATAAAAGGTATTTTTAATTAATAGCTTGATTTTTTAAAATTAATAAAATAATATAATTTGAAAAAAAATTAATGAAATAACACAATTGTTATATATCATGATTGTAAAACATGACATTTAAATTTATTGTTAAAATGAAACACAATATTTCAAAAAAAACAACTATTAAATGAGCTACATTACTACACAAATTATAATGAGAAGAGGGGAGAAAGAAAAGAAAAAGGTTCTAGAACCACGTAAAAACTTCAATTACAACACTATTGAGACTATAAAAAAATCTTAATAAAATAAATTTAAAAATACTAAAAAAGATTACCAATAATAATTGGAAAAGACTATTCTCTACACCCAAATGCAAGTAAACCACCCAAGACATGTGACTTACTTCGATTATTATTGGTAATATTCCATGATTTTAATGGATTTAACTCATCAAGTTCTATTTTTATGATGTTGGTGTATCGTAATTAGAGTTTTGATGTGCCTCTATGATCTTTGTCTTTCTTTCTTCTTCTTTTTTCTCTCCTCTTTTTTCAGTGTAATTGCTTACTTGTTTTTTAATGGAAAGTATATACTACTCTAGTCACTATTAGTTACCTTCCTTAATGTTATTGGATTCGTCTCATTGAACTACTTTTAATAATATCAATGGTGTCATAATAAGAGTTTTATGTCTTTGGGTTCTTTTTCTTTCCTTTTCTTTTTCTTTCCTTTTTCTTTATTACAATTTATGTCAGCTTAGTTAATAATTTTTTGAATGTCATATTTTTCATCGACAACAACTTTAAATCTCATGTTTTTCAATTGCAACATGCACTAAACTATATTATTTCACTAATTTTTTTTAAATTATGTTATTTTATCAATTTTTTTAATGTTAATTTTTAAAACAAATCAAAATACTTTTAATCGTGTCCCTCGTATGTATGAACACAAATTTAACATTAAAAACTATTTTTAAATTAAAAAATCAACATGAGATTTGATTTAAAAGTTTTTACATGTAAAAACTTAAATTCAAATATCTTTCTAACCTCAATAATAATGAAATGGTAAAATTTTGTTGTTCATGAATTCATAATAATAAGAGCTTTCCTTTTATGGTGGTTTTATCTAGTAATAATAGTTGAATTTGGATATATTATCTTTCTCTTCTCTTTATTTTTTTTTACTTTTATGTGATTTCCCTTTTATATTTTTATTATTATTTAGGCAAATCCAATAGTAAAAATAAGGGTTACTGGCTCAAATTTGTTCCAAATACTTCTTGAATCTTCTATTTTATCATTCTAATGAGACTTTTAGGCTCATTCATCGGAAACTTAATATATGTTCAAATATAAACTTATTATTACATACAAATCAAGTGACTAAATTAACCTGAAATTCTTGTTTGAATGATAAATTAAAAATTTAATATATATTCAATGATAAAATTGATTCAAATTAGAGATATAAAGATAGATTAGAGAAGTACCTCATTATATCATGATATATTAAGTTATTAACCCCAAATATTATTCATCTAAAAGCAATGGCTAAGATTGATTATATGTGTCGGATATAACTTGAAATTTTGAAAAAATTATAAGGTTTGATCAGGAATAAATTTTTATAATATTTTTTACCTTTGTTTCTATTTTATGTGTGGGGAAATCATTATTCCCCTCCTTTTATAGTATTTTTTATTGGAATAGTAACATGTTTTTTTTTTAAATTGCAAAATTGAATTTATCAAAAATTAAACTTTTTTATTTATTTGGTTTCCTTTATACATTTATGAGCCTGGAAAATATCTCGGCATTGGGTTGGTATTCAAGTTTATAATCATCTATCTTTTTCTATCATATTATTAAATAAAAATAATCTATCATATTTTTAAATAAAAAATAGTTTAAAAAACATAATTATTATATACTGTACTTTATGATTTATTTTGATTTACTATTCTCGTAAATGTTACGTTATGAGTTAATAATAAACACACATGTGATCATCTTATAGATACTTATACTAAAACCATAAAATATCTAAATGGTCCACATAATGGGTGAATGAACCCACAAATATCACCTTGAATATATTCTAGAAATCTTAGAGATTCAATCCTCACTTTAGCTGGTGATGATTTAATGACTAATTTGCTTAAAAACAAACAACACATAAGAATTCTTTCAATTGAAGAATCTTTTAGTTCTTCAATGGATGACGGTGTGAATTCTCAATAATTCTTTACATTATTATTGATTTAGGATGTCTCAATCAGTCATGTCAAATAATAAAATTATTTGGTTTATTGAACTTTTAGTTTATTATTGAATTGACTTCAATTATATTAATACTTGTGTAGTACAAACCTGAATATAAAATGAATAATTTTTTTAATATTTGTTTTCTAATAAAGATATTGATACGATGTAAAGATATTCTATACAATTGTCATTGAAAATCTTAATATGGTACCCATTAAGTCATGTATCTTTAAAACTTAATAAATTTTTCCTTAACTTAGTAGAGAAAAAAGCATTATCAATAATAATTTTGTCCCGTTAAAAAACATTAAATTGATTCTTTTAAAGCTTTTCAATCAAGTTTGTTGAACCTGATAGTGTATTTATTTTTGCTTTTATCATTCTTATATTTGAAAAGTATTGCTTATGCTTGAGAATAGCATATGTCATTGTATTATCAGCTAAGCATATGTCTCCACCATTTATATTGAGCTTATTTACAGCATGATGTGAATTCATAGTTTCTTCATAAAAAGGAATAAATATATAATAAGTTCATAATAAGACATAATTATGATAACACAATATTTTCCATTAAATAAGCCAACATGAAAGGAAGAAAACAAAATACATTGAAATATACTAGCATAAAGAAAATACATTGAAAAAATAATCATAATTTAAAATTCTAACATTGTTATATTAACTAATTATTATCATTACGGGAAATATTAACTTTCTCATCAGTTTGCTTTAAAAAATTTGCAATGTCAAGGTGTGTTGTATCCAAAGGATAAATATCATCATTACCTTGATATTCTTCTCTTTTCCTTTCAATAAGGATTGATATAAATTAACAAGATGTTTGGTCGTATGATAGGTACAAGACCAATATCTTTTCATTCCACATCGATAATAGAAATTTTCTATTTTTTTAGTATCTTCGCTGTGTATATTCTTCGCCCTTTCTTATTTCTCCTCATTCTGTGAGTATTTATAAGAATTTGATGAATTACGACCATTTGTCTCACAAAATCAAGTTTGACAAGGTTTGTCATTGTTATTTCATATAAAAATATCAATATTGTTACAAATTTGGTTTTATATATATCTTGGAATATAAAAATAGATTTTAAAACACAGAAAATATTTATAAGACTATAAATATAAAACAAAGATCAATACGTAGCATTATCACACCTGAGAATAATCTTAAGATTTTATCATAGGTTTCTATCCTATATACTTGATCTCAAAACAAACTATAGAATATACAACAACAATAGAAAAAAATATATATTTTACTTCTTATCAACAAACCAAATATGATTATTTGCTTCAAGATGAAGATAAAGAGAAATTTATGCTTTTACGTCTTATTAAATATGATTGTCTGCTTTAAGATGAACGCGAGAAGCAATTCATGTTAATAACATGATGTAAAACTTTGTAAAACTATTTATTAAAAGCATACAATAATAAAACAATATATTTAATAAAGTGTAAATAGAATATATAAGAACAATGAAGATTTTTGGGGATGAAGAGAGAACACTTTTATTTCATATGAATTTGTAATTATATGTGTATATACTATTCTCTTAACAATATTTCTATTTATAGGCACATGTACATTAATATTTGTAAACTCAAAAACCATAAAATATGTAAATTCAAATAAATTTGGAGATATTCAAATGAACTTGATAATGATAAATGACCATAATAATAAAAAGGTATAGAAAGATACCTAAACATCCATATATAATGTATGATTTTATAACAAAGCATCAATTTTTATATCCTTAGTATTTATCAAATGCTGCCTAAAATTAATTTTAATTAGAGAAAAACAATAATGAATTTGGAAAAGCGAAATTCAATGAATTTGGTGATAAAATAGTTTAAAACTAATTCATGGATTAGCTCTCTCTCATGATAAATACCCATGACTTCCTTACTCTTACTCGTGCTTGGTGGAATTAGGGTTTATGCTTTCTTGTTTTTTATTATTCCTTTTGTTTGATGAAATTTTTGTGCTTTCATTTTCTTTTAATTAGTATACATTATATACATTTAGGCTCTTATTTGAGAGTTTATATTAAGAAAATATTTTTATTTTTTCAAAAAATAATTTTTAATATTTTTATGTCAAAGATTAATTATTTCACAGCAAAAAATGATAAAATTCAATTACTGAAAATCATGTGAATATAAAAGAAATAATAATAAAATAGTTTTTTAGTCCCTAACACAGATGGGCCGGAGACAAAGCCCAGTTCGAACCAATTTCCATTGAACGGACCAATCCCATTTATTAACGTAAATGAACAGAAGAGTTAGACTGCGAAGATAAAACCCTAGCTGCTCCTTGAAGTCGAGCCATCTTCTCGCCGCATAGAAGGGAAACAGCAGCAGCAGTCATGGGTAAAGCCCTAGATCTTGATCATCTCTGTGAGATGTTGCTTAATGTGTTTCTCCATCTTATCCCCTCTTAACATTGGGTCTGACTTGCAGGTAAAGTTCATGGTTCTCTAGCTCGTGCTGGTAAGGTGAGAGGCCAAACTCCCAAAGTGGCAAAGCAGGACAAGAAAAAGAAGCCCCGTGGCCGTGCCCACAAGAGGATGCAATACAACCGTCGTTTCGTCACAGCAGGTAATCTATCTTTCCCATTTATTCATTTAACTGCAGGTTCTTGTTCCGGTAGCCGAACCAAAAAATAATGAATTTATTATAATTACAGTTGTGGGATTTGGCAAGAAGAGAGGGCCCAACTCCTCTGAGAAGTAAAGCTTGAGAGAATGAGAAGATGAAGAAACATTTATCGGCTTTTAGATGAAGAAACATTTATCGGCTTTTAGATGAAGAAACATTGCTGTTTTCCCTTTCTAATTATGACAATGTTACTACAGCTTGCTTTTAGTAGTTGATATTAACTGTCAGACGATTTGGAGCATCTGCCCTTTTTGTTAATTATAGATGATTTGATCTTCTTTTCATTAAAAATGTTGCTTCAGAATTTTGTTGTAGGGTTTGCTAGTTTGTTGTCGTGATATAGTGTTTGTTTGTTTTATGTTCTTGAAAAATGATTTAGAATTAAGAATTAATGATGATGGTCTGCTTGGTTAGTGTGGGAAGCCAATGGATTTTGATTGAAATAATGTGGAAATAGGCAATCTTTGCGCATTTTGATTATCTTTTGCACTTTATAGAATGCAATGGGTTATTTGAACAGGTAGACTTAGAGAGAAATGGTGAGATTATGAGAAGATGCCTAAATGAGGGATCGTCCCTATTCTCTTGTGGTTCTAGTTTTCTTCTTAATATTGTTGTATTTCGTATCAGCTCTATTTTCTGCATCCCGTTGAATCTTGCTGAGAAAAATGAATGCGATTGATGGTTCTTGTTAGTGGAAGTAGTGTTTCCAAAGCTTTTGGTTCTGTTTTCCGTCCTGCATATGCCCATTATTCTTTTCAGAAAATGGCACTTGCCCAGAATCCTTGAAAGAATATTACCAATAAGCTTATAAGCATGCCATTACATTTTCCTGACGAAAGGGTTTTTCAGGGAGAGAATCGTTGTTCTTTTTCTTTTTTAACATAAGCATGGATCTGCCTTGAATCTTGATATTAGTGCTGATGTCTTGAGTTGTGAAAGAAATCGAGGCATAATCAGTTGTTTCAGTTATTTTTTCCCATAGCGTTAGTACATTAACTTCGGAAGCCAAAGGCAAGGTAGTTCTTGGGGAAATGTCTCTGGAGTGGTTGATGTATATGCTATAAAATCTTCATTGCATATCAAGGTTATATCTAATAATGGCCAGTTAGAAACAAACATCTAGTCGTAACACAAAACACCGGATAATATACAAACACATGAGGCACGTCAACTTCATATTTGTTATATTCTCTGCTTCAAACACCATTGATTCGACCCGAAGTTAAGCTATCTGTAAAAGCATCTCCATTAGCAAAAGCCATTTAGCGGAAAGGTTGTGGAGATGAAAGAAAAACTATTTAAATAATTTATTTGAATGCTTTTGATTTATTTGATGGATATGTTGGAATAGCTTTCTTTTTTACAGGAAAGTCATTTTAGCCTCTTACTCTGCTATCCTTTTGAACTGCAAAATCAGGGAAGAAAAGCTAAAAAATTAGTTTTTCTTTTCTTTCTTTCGGCTCCTTATTTGGCTCTCTCTCAAGATGTCCTGAAGAGGAGATATCAGGCACGGTGCAGCCAGAAAGCATCGAGGGAGACCAACTTCTGATCCACCGTATTATAGATGCAATGATATCAATGCTTCCTTTCCAGATTTGCTAGGTGTCAAGTAAAATGCAAGCAAAATGGTGCTGCCGGGTATCAAGATCTCAGCATGTTGCAACACGTTTGTAAGTTAACTGAGGAATGCCTAAATTTGTTTTTCAATCTGGAAAAGGCAGCTCGAAGCAAGGTTCACAAAAATATTTTTTTTTAACATGACAGAATATATAATATAAATTTAAGTTATAAAATTATAAGTAAAATATTTTAATTAATTATATTCTAATAATTTAATTAACAATATAATACAATTAAAATAAAATAAAATAAACAATAGAAAAGTCTAATTTTTTTTAATCCATATTTGATTCCTTTATTTTTTAGATAAATAGACTTATTGACTTCATTATTTACAATAAATGAGTTTCTTTAAATTTTAATAAATTATTTAATATTAATTATTTTAAGGTTTAAGCATGTCAATTTACAACTTTTATTCTATATATTTGCTAGCTAAAACAGAGTAATATATCAATTAATATGTTAATAATTTACATAAGAAATTGTGAAGAATGAATAGGTATTTTAATTTTATAAAAATAAAATCTACAAATAACTTGTATCATTAAAAAAATTATAATAATTATAGTAAAAATTAAGTTTTTGATATCAAATTACACAAGTTTTTGCAAGATATAAATTTAAAACAATAAAAAAATTAAAAATTAAAGTACATATTAGAATGTAAAATTTTATATATTTTTTTAAATTTGTAAAATCAGTTTGATTTTACTGATTTTATTAAATTTAAACAAGTTTAACTAAGGTTAACTGATTTTATTAATTTTTAAATTTTAATCTGATTTAACACAATAAATATATATTAACTTATAAAATCATAAAATTTTAAAAATCAACTTGTTTTTTTAACATTGGCTGGAAGCCTATAGCTCAAATCTGGATCTCATGATACAACCATCGCTAGCTATCTTTTTCCTGAAGATTGCTAACATGGAAGAGTCATCTGCCAGAAAGAATCACTTGACATCTCTGTTCTGATCAGCTGAATAGAAGTATCCTGGACATGAGAAATACCACGATAAAAAAGAAACAATCTTCTAGATTTTATAGTGTTGCCCCCCAAACTTTATTCACTAGAATGATAAAACACAAAAGAACCAACAAATAAATTAAGGCACAAATGGCAAAACAGTGCTTCAATCCACACCCTTCATAGCATTAAATAGCTCAACGAGTTTGATGAGAAAAAGCGAACGCCATCACCCCAACAACAAATTGTGAACCAGCAAGACTTTGGCGTAATTCAATCAACTGAAACATATGCACAAGTATATAAAGCCGTGGAGTTGGGGTGAAGTAGGAATTTTTACAAAAATACATGACTTGCTAGACCTTGCCTCCTCCCTGCAGCTCAATTAAGAGATTAATGTCAGATATTGTGCTGCAAGTGCACATGTGGAGTTGATCATCACCTATATTTTCATGCTGTGATTCTGCTCTATCGTCTCTCATGACTCGATATCACAGGCATTGCCTTTCGAGGCATGTCAAGCAGCAGGTCTTCTGTAATAAAGATCTGAGCACTCGATGATGTTTTGATCCATTCGACTGGTAGGAAACCTTCTAGAGTATGTTTAATTACCAACTCGCCATCCATTGTCAAGCTGAAGATGTACAATGGAATGCACTTCAAATTCTATAGGGTAGCCCATATCTCTAACAAAGCACGCACTGAATCACGGCATTTCATGAACAGGTATTTTCAGTTTACATATATTTAAAACATCCAGACGAATTTCTGGAGACACTTCATTCAGAAGGTCTAATATGGCTACTCTGTGCTTCCTCTTTAGTTCCTCTAGCTCTTGTTGCTGCATTACCAGAAGTTTATCAAGTTTCTCGGCAATGATCTTGACAGATGTGCTGTTTCTATTACCATACTGCAAATCATCAGATCTGTTACTTCCATGTTTTGCACAGTTATCATCATCATCGGACATGCTCTCAGCCTCCAACTGTCCATTTGACTGAGCAGCATTTGGACAACTTAGAGAAGGCTCATGACAAGACAAGTTTGAACGTCCAAGCTTGCTTGGAGAGTTTCCATCAACATCCTTGGGTGAGTCGGACCAATACTTACGACCTGAAGGCAATCTTTCCAATACAAGACTGCCAGGAGAGGTAATGGATTCATTTGACAAAGGTGAACTGTCATCCCTAGTTTCAAAAGGAGGTTCTGAGTCCTCTGCAACTAAATTTTCTGGTGAAACATTGTGGGAAGCCCAACCAGGAATATGGGACCGAATTTCTGAATCAATCATAGCAGCAATTGTTGAAACATCTTGATCAGTCAGATCCAACTGGTCCACCATTTCGCTAGCAACTGCAATTGCTGTATCTACCTCAACATCAAATGGGAAGTGGATATTGCGGATATGACCTGGAAGCATGAAGACAACATTCAATTAGGATCATTTGTGGATGCTGATGGACAAGACCTCTAGTGTGTGTGTGTGTGTAGAGAGAGAGAGAGAACCTGTGGAATCAGCTATCCTTAGTTTCAAAAATATTGTATTACTGTCTTTCCTCTGACCTTGCACAGTGAAATCTCTGCTTGGTTCAGCA
>NW_011501939.1:25700-29013 GCF_000495115.2 Populus euphratica
AGGGAATTCGACCATGTTCGGGCTGTGATGATAAAAATTCTTGAACTTGATACTTTCATAAAACACGTGTCAGACCCACCCTTTTAGCCTAGCAGATCATCGAGCCAAACTATTGAGTTTGGCAACACCTGGTGGACCCAAATAGTGTCTTTATGCCTGGGCTTAGCATTCTTTTAGACGGCTTAGCATTCTTTTAGACGGCTTAGCATTCTTTTAGACGGCTTAGCATTCTTTTAGACGGCTTAGCATTCTTTTAGACGGCTTAGCATTCTTTTAGACGGCTTAGCATTCTTTTAGACCCAAATGTTGGGTTAGGCGTCATTTGCTAATCTCAAGTGTTGTTTAGATTTAGAAGATGCCAAATCCTATGCCAATTAGGTGTTACCATCCAAAGATAATTGAATCTAGTTAACACTAGAACCAACAATATATAGATCTAATGGTGGTCAGATCTAATAGTACCTGACTCTAACCAATGCCAGACCCTGCAAGTATTGACCAGAACCAATACGCTTAGGGTTTGGTATATTATCGAGCCCAACTACAGTTGTATCTTACTGATACTAGACCCAACATATCTAAGTTTGATATACTGTTAAGCCTAATAATGGTTGGATCTAGCTAGCATTATTCCCAACACGCATTGCCTTGGCCTACTGCCAAGCCAACCTATAGTTGGGTATAGCGCTAGCTAAACCCAATCAACATTTGGGTTTGGTTTCAACCAGACCAACTCGTATCTATTGATATATATTTGTGTTGGTATGCCTCAATTCAATATATTTAAAAATTTTAAAAAATTATATTTATATGTTTTTCTAGAATCAGTATCTTTTTATAAAAATATACTATAAAATCTTTGTGAATCTCAAAGTCTGGACTAAGTACAGAATTATAGAATTCAATTTAATAAATGTTATACCCTTTAAAATGAGACGGGCATGAGTTAAAGAAGAAGTGTAAGGTAGCAGCATCTCTTGGGCATTCAAGAAGTTTGAATTAGATATCAAGAGCAGCCTTGCGACTGACCAGCCATCCAAGTGGGAAAATGGAAATTGGCCGGCCGCCATCTCCCATGCGGTCTTTGTCTACCAACTATTCAAGCGAGTGTAAATGGAAATTGACAGAAATGCTAAAAGGGAAGAGGGATTGCAAGATAATTAATTAGAGACTCCGCCGCCTCAGTCCACCGTTTACAATTAGTTTCACTATTTACTAAATAAATTTGATTTTTTTTTTAAGGTTAGATAATTCTTTCAAGGCAATGTTTATTGATACGGAGAGTGTTAAAATAGAACCGTGAAATGCACATATATTGTAAATGCCTACATAATTTGTGTTTGACTGGTAAGAAGAAGAAGAAGAAGAAGAAGAAGAAGAAGCTAAATGGATCATAAATATGGGATTCACATGGTTTGATTTGAGGTTTCAATTTAAGTGGTAAAGGAGATGACATTTTTCTTAGTAATTATACCAATGCTATTGAAATAAAAAAAAAACTAAAATAGCTATTGAAATTATTTTCGAGCATGACATATCTGTTTGTGTTTTTTAGTTAGAAATTATTTTTCACATTAAATTAATTTTTTTAATATTCTCATATCGTTTTAATATAATAATATCAAAAATAAATTTTAAAAATAAAAAAAATAATATTTCAATATATTTTTAAATAAAAATATTTTATAAAATAATCATTATCACAATATTAAACGGGTTCATAGATTCTAATAAGGCTCCACTTTGCATTTTTTTTTTTTAATTATTCAACTTTCTTTTAAACGGGTTCATAGATTGTAATAAGTCTGGATTTGATGGCTAGTTTTAAAACTATTATAGTTATAAAACGCAATTCTGTAATTGACTTGGTTTAAAGTCTAGGCTGCTGGGTAAATTAATTCAGCTTTGTCAACTGAAAATAATATTATTTTAATAAAAATTTAATTTTTTTTTACTATCCCAACACGGGCGGATCATGTCATAAATTGGCTGGTAACTATAGTTTTAAAACCCGGCCCGGCGGGTTGACCCGGGACCCGGCCGACCCGGGGCTGGGATCGGGCCGGGTTGATGAAAAAATAAGGTAAGCTATGACCCGGTGTGACCCAGCTGACCCGGCGGGTTGACCCGGAAACCCGGACGACCCGGCAAAACCCGATAAAAAAAAAAAAAAAACTAAAATAGCTATTGAAATTATTTTCGAGCATGACATATCTGTTGTGTTTTTTAGTTAGAAAATATTTTTCATATTAAATTAATTTTTTTAATATTCTCGTATCGTTTTGATATAATAATATCAAAAATAAATTTTAAAAATAAAAAACCACCGGACCGGGTTTAAAAACTATGCTGGTAACGGTTTGCCGGGCCTAACAGGTCTTATAATAAGGCTAAACGTTCCCGTTGCAATTTCAGTGTTTCATGATTTTTGTGACATAATAATAATAATAATAATGAAAAAAAAAGGCCCATTTCAGTTGTTTCCAGTATCAATCTTAATTTCTATTTTCTTCTTTAATAAATTAACAGATGCTGTCCTTTTCGGGATAAGAACCATCTGGGCAGAGCAGGTTTCCATCTGAACGCCACTTCTGTTCGGAAGATGACGACCTGAATAAATTTTTTGACATTAAAGTTTCTTTTCAGCCTATTTTGTTGTTTAGTGTTCCATTTTTACCTTTCCGTTTAGACGATATTACAATCCTACTTCAAGGTTTATCCGCCACAAATCTTATTCCTGCCGGATACCAGGCATTACTCGTGGAAGAATGGGCAGCCATTTTCATATTTGAAAAAAGCTTCAAGCAGCCGTACACGCAAGAGCAAGGAATTGACATCTTCCAGGTTTTCCATTTCATCAACCAACCAACAGTTGACTGAAAAAAAAAGTTTTGAGTTAGTATTATAGTAATTTTTATAGTTGTAATTTTAAAAAAATTATTTTGAATAAAATTAGTTTAAAATTTATATATATTTAGTTAAAATTATAATTAAAATTAAAATCGAATAAAAAATAATTTAATATATTTAGTTATTAATAATTTTTAAATTAAAGTTATAATATATATATATTAATAATTTTTAATTTAAATATTATTACATTTTGAAATAAATAATGTTTTATATAAAATATTTTTTTATTATTTTATTAAATTATTTACAATTTTATAAAAAAATTCATTCAATAAAGACTACAATTTTTATTGTTTTTTAAATTTACAATAAAATCAAGTAAAATATTATCAATAATAAAATTATAATTATAATAAAATTTTAAAAATATTAGGTCATTACTGATCTCTTTCTAATTTAT